>NW_017309239.1:0-6623 GCF_000935625.1 Nanorana parkeri | reverse complement strand
GGGGGGGGGGGGGGGGGGGGGGGGAGGGACAACCTAGGAGGGAAATTGCCCCCCTTACCCCCCTGTAGTGACATCAATGTAAACAACAGAGGTGAAACAAGGTGATTTTGAAAAGCAAAATTCAGTGTTGTACACCAATCAATCAGTATTCAGTTTTACTTATTTGATCACACAGAAGGTTGCTACAGAATACTTCACTATGTATATCATCTTTCTTTTTGGTATTGTGCTATTAACCCCTCCCCGTCCTCTGACGTTCATAATACTTATTGGCAGCGGGCCTGTTTAAACTGCCGGGACTCCATTCACAATTGTAAAGTCGGCTGTCGGCTTTAACAATAAAAGTGATTCTACCCCCAGATTGCTTCTACGGGCTGGTAAAGTGCTCACCCCCGCTCGACACCCCTGCCGCGTTTCCTGGACTCCACTGCCCCTCCTGCTGGCCCGGGACTGGCATGTCAGGTGCCGGCGGGAAGCTGGGAAGGAGAGCGGCAAACTTCCGTTCACCGATCTCCTCCCTGCTCTATGGGACTTGAGCTCTATGAAGAGCGATCTGCACTTCAATATCTTATTTAAAGTGGAAAGGTGACACTAGGGGTCTTTTGAACTCCCAGTATCACCTTAAGGCCCCATTCACACTGCGCGATTCGCAAATCGCGCGTTTGTCGCGCGATTTGCATTTTGCACGATATAGCGCAAATGCTTGCATTGAGCAAGCGAGAATCGCGGCAAAATCCACTCCAAAAAGGGTCCTGCTGTAGCGACACACGACCCGCGACAGCAGGACCCTTTGCCCCATTGCAAAGCATTGAAGAGCGATATCGCGCGGTAAATAGCCGCGATATCGCAGGAATTACCGCGCGATAAATCGCTCAATGTGAACGGGGCCTAAAGAGGACCTGTCCCCACCAACATGCTCTCAAATAGGGGCTGGTAAACCCCCTATGTGATAGCAATTAAAGTAAAGTTTAAAAAAAACTTAAATAAAAAAAATGTAAAAATAATTTTAAAAAATGTTAAGTCCCCCGCCCCCGCGAGCACGCTCGTCTTCACGTAAACACAAGTCGGGTGCTCCTACGTCGGAAAACGATGATCCCGCTACACATGTCTGGTATCGTCGCGCACGCCAGAGTGAGAGCAATAATTCTAGGGCAATATTTACACGTATCCCTAAACTGATGACCTGTAGGGACTTTTAAAGTGTCGTCTATGGACTGTGTGGTACTGAATTTTGTTGCAGTTTCACGGACACACATCATTTTTAACCTGGGCATGTTATCTATTTATTCGATGTAGCCTCATCTTTTATATTTTACAAAAAAATGGGTATTATATTTTGTTTTTGGGGACTAAATCTAAAGGGCATATTTCACTAAATTTGTGGGTTTGATAAGAAGTTGCGCTAATATTGTGCAACATAAATGTGCAACTGCCACCATTTTATTCTACAGGGTCTTGGCTTTCCGAAAATATATTTTTGTGGGTTTCAAGTAATTTTCAGGCCTAAAATGTGGACGTGTGCAAAAAAACGGCATTGTCAGCGAAAGGGTCCTTATGCATTGATGTTAAATAAGGCTAAAGAGGGAAATGGTTGACTTAAAGGAGAACTATGGGGTCAGGGATTTTCCCCATAGTTCTCCTTAGGGTAACGGGAGGACACAAACTAGCGTCCTCCCGTTACCCTAAGCTCAGTATACCGCGAGCTACAGCTCGCGGTATACTGAGACGCCGCAGCCGGAGCGGATCCCGACGTAGATGACGGGATCCGCCCAGCTGCGTGAGTGACAGCTGGCTCTGCCTATCTAGAGGCAGAGCCAGCTGTACCCGCCCCCTCCCCCGTCCGTTCCACCAGTCAGCGCTGGCAGATCGGAGCGGGGAGAGGGGAATCCAGCCCCTCCCCCTGTCACGGCAGAGAGCCGTGACAGGATCGAGAGGTGAGCGAACGCCGGTATGTGTTCGCTCACCTCCCGATCTACTGAGCCGACCTGTGACAGTCTCATTGTCACAGGTCGGCTAGAACTATGAGGTGAGTGAAAATCACTCATCTCATAGTTCTCCTTTAACATCATCAGTGCATATGGCACAAAGAATAATAGTACATAATGTCCACAGCATACCTGTTTTGGTTTGGCTTTATCTTGAATATGCCGTTTAATTTTAGATACTGATTACAAGTTTATAACAGGGTTATTCAGAAAAGGGTGAAGAGTTTGGAGAAGGCAGGAGAAGTGAACAATCTAGGACAACATAGCTGATTTGGAAAAATTCTCCAATTCAGCTCACTTTCCGGTTCAGCTATGTTGTCCTAGATTGTCCACTTCTCCTGCCTTCTCCAAACTCTTCACCCTTTTGTGAATAACCCTGTTAAATTTATTAATGCTGGGGAAAAGATGGTTATTATGAGGACATGATCACAATGTGCAAATGTGTCAAAGGTGATTACATAAACTGTAATGGTATTCTGTTTATTAAAAGGTCCCTGCACACGACATGTGGGTATTGTTTAAGTATTAATTCTAAACTTAGAGGGGTTTATATATTTTACTATTAGAGCAATAAATATGTACAACTTTCTCACCTACCTTGATAGTGGTTTTAATCGATATTGTTCGTATATTCAATATTATTTGAATTTTTTTCCATCACCAATTTTTTACATTGACAGAAATTAACATTTTTACTACGTAGATACCATTAAAGGAGAACTATGAGGTGAGTGCTTTTCACTCACCTCATAGTTCTAGCCGACCTGTGACAATGAGACTGTCACAGGTCGGCTCAGTAGATCTGAGGTGAGTGAACACATACCGGTGTTCGCTCACCTCTCGATTCCCCCTCCCCGATCCGCCAGCGCTGACTGGTAGAACCGACGCGGGAGGGGGCGCGTACAGCTGGCTCTGCCTCTAGATAGGCAGAGCCAGCTGTCAGTCACGCAGCTGGGCGGATCCCGGCACAATTGTCGGGATCCCCTTTAGCTGCGGCGACTCAGTATACCGCGAGCAGCTGCTCGCGGTATACTGAGCCTAGGGTGACGGGAGGACGCTAGTTTGTGTCCTCCCGTTACCCTAAGGAGAACTATGGGGAAAAGCCTTAACCCCATAGTTCTCCTTTAAATCTTTGAATGGTATAATAAAGTAGACAAGTTATTTATGCCCAAAATAGTCACGCCCCTTTTGTGCACCTGCATATAAATTATATTGACATGACGGACTACTTCCATAGATACAGGTATATTTTAGTGAATGTCGACTCCCTTTTTAACATAAATAGAAGTTTCCAAATGGTCATGTAAATGTTAAAACAACAGCCAAGTGTCTGATAGGGTAAGTATTGTTCAGGTTTAGTGTGTCTGGCCCATACACATCTCCCCGCCCGGCTCTTAGCAACCTGGAATGCCCTAGCCAGAAAGGGGGCTGCAGTTCTGCCATCGCTGACTGTCAGAATACAGCAGGATTTACGTTCTTTATTATTATAGTTACCAGCAACGTTCTTTTGTTTTTCTGGGATAGTTCCCAGGCTGTTATGGCTACCCAATGACAATTTGTACTTTGATGAGAAAATTTGTGAACACATTAATAGAGCAATGCACTAATATATGAATTTGATGGGTAATTTCTCCTTTACACAGCTTGAACTGGAGGGAGGTATTTCTGGTCTGTACAGACATGATTCTAATAATCTTTCTGATATAGGCCTGAACATATTTACCGTAATCTAAATTACAATCCATTGTAGAAATGGCTGTGGTTTTGGTTGGGCTAGGCTTTAATTAAAGCTCAGCTTGTGTGGTAATGTCGCCTACAAGGTGGGTGGAAACGCTGGTTTGTAACTTTGATGCTGGTTTGAATGGTTTGGGGCTTGAGCTTTATGGCTAAGCCTTTGGTTTTTGTTTTTAAACAGCTAAAAAGCTTAGAGTTGGTTATTTAACAAATGTTTTATTTAACCCAATAATGGACGACCGCTGTTTAATGGCATTTTGGAGCCTGTGTGTTTTATTTATTTACAAGTTATGTTGTGTTTTGTGTTGGTGGTGGGCTGTGCAGTCCTATAAAAGGGTCAGAGCGTTTAATGCTGTGGCCCCATAGGACTGCTGGACCCTCCCCCTTTTTTCTCTTACCTCCTATGTTAGTCTTAAAGTGTGTTCCTCTTTGAGACTTTTTTTTTACTTGGCTTTTGTATGGGTTTTGCCCTCTCTGTGTTTTTCTATTTACAGGTATAGAGAGTTTCACTGGGGAGAATCCACAGAAGGACAAGTTGTCGCTGAGGAAAAGTGCAGACTCTATTGGCCAGCCATTGGTCTCAACATTTTGATAGGAAAATCACTCACCAATGAGTAAATGAACTTCTAAGGGTTTATATTTTTCTGTCACCTCAGCTCTTCACCACTCTGCTATCATCAGGATTGTGGAGCATCCCCTCCCTCCCTTGTCGTGGTAACTTTTATGTGGGGTAATGTCATCCATAAGGTGCGTGGACAGGGTCATTTATATACTTTGATGTTGGTTTACATGGTTTGGGGCTTGAGCTCTATGGCTAAGCCTTTGATTTGTGTTTTTAAATGGTTTAAAAAAATAACAAATATGTTTTATTTAACCCAATAAAAGACCACGGCCATTAAATGTCATTTTGGAGTATGTGTGTTTATTTAATGTTTATTGCTATCATTATATTTTGTTTTAAAGGTGGTGGTGGACTATGCTATTCCATGATGTTTACCCTTTTAAATGCTATATGTTTTTGTTTTTTTTTAACATTTAAAAGGAACTACTATTTTTTTGTATGTAAACTAAGCCATGTCCTTTATGAAATTCTCAATGGCCACATGATGGCAGTAGCTACTTACATGTGAGACTTACATAACCTACATATTGTGTATTCTTGGTTATACATTGTATTATGCTTTTAACTGCAAAGCCCCAAATACCCTGGCAGATAGGGAGATAACATGATTTTCCCAAAATAGACTGTTATGGAACACTGTGGGTACAATCAAACTCATGGTTGCAGAGTAATTTCTTCCAAGTTAACAACTGGTATCTTATTTTGATGAATAAATAAGATATTAATATTTTTGTAATTTTTTAAAATATTTTTCATTATTATAATTTTAATTTTGATGCTTTTATCTGTTTTAAAGATTACTAGTACCCCCATTTTTCTTCCCTAATTTTTTTCAATTATCATCTAATATGTACTTTTTTTTTTAATATAGACCTGGACATCATAATGTGGAAGAATACAAATGTTGCCAAGTTTTAATTTCTATCAGTGATCCCATTAGGGGGATTTTCACTCATTTTCTATGATGCTTGTGCAAGAAAAGGGGATCCGAGCATCTCCAAAGTCACAGATAGCAATTATATTATCAGTTCTAACCCTCTACTAAACTGTGATTTTGTTTTTTGTCTGTATCGGCATTTAAATTACAACTAAAGGTTCCTGTATGACAGTCTAAACAAGTACCAAATCCAGTTACCATGTAAAGCTCAATCCTCAATCAAGTAAACAATTCTTCCCTTGACTGAGCCAAATCCTTCTTTATCTGTGTCTCACATGCTGCCCCTCCCAAACACTGCAGCCCACATTGGGAGGGTTTAACAGAGGAAGTGCTGTCAGCCTAAAAAGCCGTGGGTAGGTACTGACTGACAAGCTACAGCTGTGACAATGATGATTGCCATATCCTCTGCACCATCTCCTCATGCCATTGTAGTGAAAGCAGGTAACTCTGCCCCGCCCCATCACAGGAATTTGCATGATGCACTTTACTATCAGGCTCAACAGGTATTTGTGGGATGTTGTAGGGGGACTAAGAGAAAAATGAAGGGTCAGATGTACTGCTACACATGCCACAGTTCTACTTCAATAGATTTCTGCCCAATAAGCACACAGATGGGCAATAAAAGTTCAAAATCCATATGAAATAAAAAGGTTTTAGCTAGGATTGGGCTTTTAAATCATTTTTATTTCCACTGTGTGGCTTTATCTTGATGTCTGTATTGGTCCAGGCACTAAAATATAATGAATCCAGACTAATCCCTTTGTAAAGGAAGGCTGTAATAAAAGACATACAGAGTTGGATTACTTTCTTCTAAAAATGCTAGTTTAATCGCTGTCTCTGGCATCAAAAAAGATACTAACCTGGAAATGCATGCAAATCAGTAAAATCAGCGGTAAATGAAATAATCAGCTACTATTGTATTCCAGTACAGCTGTGCTAAAATAGAAAAAAGTCACTTTACTTTAATGTTATATGTGATTTATTGTACTAACAGCACACTTATACTACTTCAAAATCTGTAAGAGGGAAGTTCAAGTGTACTTTGGAAGTCTGTGCTGTGTAACATTTTCTCTCGCTACTTCTTGCATTGCCAGCTACATTCCAAGTCAAAATGAATCTGGTGACTCAGAATACTGTGTAGGACGTTTTTCATCAGACTTTCTGTTTGTGAGAGGCAGCAATACCACAAGCAAATGTGTTCCAGTATCCCCAGTTTAGAGAAGCAGAGTAAGGTGCACTTTTGCACTACAGCAATGTAACTTGTACTATTGGGAGGAAAGCCTGCTTTAGACATTTAAAAAAGAAACATGACAAGGGTATTGTCTACCTTTTTTAAGGGGTCAAT
>NW_017309238.1:66999-85991 GCF_000935625.1 Nanorana parkeri | reverse complement strand
CATCAATATCAAGGCAACAGGAGTTTGAAGGGACAACAAAATCTGTGATTCCTCTACAGGTGAAACTCGAATAATTAGAATATCGTGCAAAAGTAATTGCAGTAAGTGCTGCAAAAGGGGCCCAAACCAAGTACTGAGTACATATGCATGCTTGTACTTTTCAGAGGTCCGATATTGTTCTATGTACAATCCTTGTTTTATTGATTGCATGTAATATTCTCATTTTTTGAGATTGTGGATTTGGGGTTCTTGGGGTTTTCATGAGCTGTAAGCCATAATCATCACAATTATGACAAATCACGGCTTGAACTATCTTGCTTTGCATGTAATGAGTCTATCTCATATATTAGTTTCACCTTTTAAACTGCATTAGTGAAATAAATGAACTTTGCACGATATTCTAATTATTCGAGTTTCACCTGTATATTCCATTGCATATTTTATTACTATATTCTTTTCCATTATATCATGTGTAATGTAAGATTATGTAGGCACAACACTAACAGAGATTATTGTACCTGATTTTTAAAATTGTACTATATATGTTTACTGTACACTGAGATATTTTACAAAAGTAATTATACCAGAAAACATTTTCTGACATGTTACATTGCACATTTGATAAACAATGATGACAGCAATATTTAAAATAATCAAAGTACTAGAAACAATACTAGAAGCTGCATTCCACCCATGCTTGTGGGTCAGAAGCACCTGTGCAGAAGCTGGGTGACCCCACTACTACCTAGACAATCAGTACATAGAAGCAGTCACCTGCACCTCCCTCCAGTCTGCTAATTGGACAATGATGGAGCAACCCCACAATGAATGGAGACGGCTGACACAAATGTGAAGTGAGTGCTGTGTTTATTCCAAACACCCAATTGTTCTAATGAGAAGCTCAATGTTTTAATTAATTGGATGTTTGAAGCATACACAGGTTCTCCATACTCCATCTTTAGTAAATGACCCTCACACCTGGGTCCAGGTATGTAAGATATGCTCCAGTTAAGATAGACTTCAGGTACTTACATTAGAAGATTTTTTTAAAAATAGAGGTTTTGATAAAGACATAACTTGTGTGACAACTAAAACTAAAGCTTCGGCTAGACTTCTGCTTTAAAAATAAAACCTTAGTCCTGAAATTGTAAAGTTAGAAACACATTTCCTTTACTGAAATCTTGTATTTCTAATTCTTTATAGGTGTGACTGTGTGAGGAATAAAACGTGGGTGGCCTATTTTGGAGTAATCTCTGCTGGATTAGCTGTACTTTCTAGCTTTGGTCTCTTATTATTATGTGGAGTGCCTTTTGATGTCACAGTAGCAAGTGCTCCATTCCTTATTTTAGGTAAGTTTCAAACATATTTGTACCTAAAAAAATCATTATTAGTCAGCAGACCGGTGTACTCATATGTGGAGGAATGTGTGGGCACCTCCAGGAGCACTGAACACAGGGTAACCCCTCTAAAAAGCAACCACCATTTCCCTTTATATTAATTTTATTTTATTTACCAAATGAAACCGCTAAATTACTCATCCACTCCCTTGTTATCTCCTGTCTTGACTATTGCAACTCCTTTCCCATTGGCCTTCCCCTACACAGGCTATCCCCCCTTCAGTCTATCATGAATGCAGCTGCTAGACTCATCCACCTGACCAACCGCTCAGTGTCTGCAACCCCCCTCTGCCAATCCCTGCCCTGGCTTCCACTCGTCCAAAGGATAAAATTCAAAATATTAACAATCACTTATAAAACCATCCACAACTCTGCCCCCAGCCACTGGCTATATCTCAAACCTGGTCTCAAAATACGACCCTAACCGTCCCCTCTGCTCCTCCCAAGACCTCCTGCTTTGCAGCTCCCTTGTCGTCTCCTCCCATACTCGCCTTAGACTAGACTTCACTTGCAGCATATTTGTCCCAGGCTAGTGATTCAGAAATTACGCTATAGACAGGCAGTTAAGTAACAATTGCAGGCAGAAGTCAACAATGAACGGCAAGCTATTTCTCTCATGACTTTTTACCCTTAATTGGGCCCAATAATATTGCAATTGTAATGTAATAGTACTTTTTTTTAAAATTAAAATGATATAAAACACGCATTACTGTGTGTGTATGTGTATGTATGTGTATGTATTAGGTAACTAATAAAGTGGACAAGAGAATGCCACATTTAATCAGTGTTGTTTCTGTTTATGGTTTATGGTGACATATAAAGAAGCTGCGGTCTCTATAATCATCACAACCCTCACAGATGTCCTAGCTTTCTATATAGGGATAATGACTTCTTTTAAGTCAGTGCAATCTTTCTGTATTTACACCGGAACAGCCATATTGTTCTGCTTCCTGTATAACGTCACTTGTTTTGGTGCAGTTTTAGCCCTTAATGGGAGAAGAGAGGAGAGTAACAGGCACTGGTTGGTTTGTAAAAAAGTGCCAGAGAAAAAAGATGACAGCCGTTCCACTTTCTATAATGTGTGTTGTACTGGAGGAAGATTCAATGCAGACACTGGCACAGAGACAGACCATCCCATGACGAATTTCTTCCATAAATATTATGGTCCATTTCTAACCACAATCTGGACCAAGGTCATTGTGTTAGTTCTATATGGTGGATATTTGGCTGTCAGCATATACGGGTGCTTTCAGGTACAGGAAGGAATTGATTTACGGAACTTGGCTACTGACAGCTCCTATGTCCGTTCTTTCTATGACAATGAAGATTTATATTTTAATGACTATGGTCCCAGAGTTATGGTTGTGGTAACAGAGGAAGTCCCATACTGGGATGTGGACATCCGTAATAAAACTGACAGGTGTATTGAGTCATTTCAATCAATCCCCTATGCCAGTGAAGACCTCTCTGAGTCCTGGTTGAAAGCATACTTAGCTTTTGCTGAACTTCTTAAAGTGAATGTAAATGATAAATATAATTTTGTAGGAAATTTATCAAGATTCTTTTTTTCCAGATTTTAAACAAGATGTGGAAATTCAGTCAGCATCTATAATCACTTCTCGTTTCTTCATCCAGACTGTGAATGTTGTTTCTGCCATTGATGAGAAAAACATGCTAATTCAGGTCCGGAACACAGCAAGCAGTTGTGAGGTCCCTGTTCTTGTTTATCATCCGGCATTTATATACTTTGATCAGTATGCTGTAATCATCCAAAACACAATTCAAAATGTTGCTGTAGCTACTCTTGTGATGTTTGTTATTTCATTATTGTTGATCCCAAACCCTCTGTGTTCCATTCACCATTGCGTCTATTATAGTGGGAGTCACTGGTTTCATGGCTTTGTGGGATGTTAACTTAGATTACATATCTATGATCAACCTTGTTATTTGTATTGGGTTCTCAGTAGATTTCTCAGCCCATATTTCATATGCTTTTGTTTCCAGCAAGAAATCCACAGCTAATGAGAGGGTGAAAGATGCACTGCACTCTCTCGGCTAGAATCTGAGAAAGGAGGGGAGAAGCGCTCCAAACCAAGCTGAAGACCGGGCCGGTTTTAATTCCCGAATCCGAGTTGTATGTTCGATGGTTGATCCAATTTGTCCCAGAAAACACAAATATATAATATACGAAGATGAGGATTTTGTGTAGAGCAAATCAAAACAAATGTAGAAACTTACCATTAGGTAAGGAGTGTAGCAAAGTCATCAGCGAGGGGTAAAGATGGTTGGTTCTGGTTCTTCAGGGATTCCTGGTTGCGATCCGTTGTTAAGAGGGATGTCCGTCTTCTGTGGTCCAATAGGTAAGGAGTGCAGTGGCGTTACCTGCGGGGGGCGCAGTTTGTGGGTTCCGACTTCTGCTTTTGCTGATTGTAGTCTGTTTCTTTTAAGGGGATGTGGGTATGCTTGTCTCTGGTCTGCAGATTAAATCCTGGTGGGTGCGGGTGGCACAGTTGCCGAGTATAGGGTTCCTAGTCTTCCTGTATTAAGCCAGGAGAGGCAGCTGACAGGCTGTAATGGGCGGGTCTATTCACAGAGCATCGGGATGACGCTTGGGGGACTCCGTGACAGAATGATCAGTGATGACACACTCGTGGAGAGGAGGGAGGGGGGAACGAGCTGAGACAGCAAGGTCCAACGCCGTCTGTAATGCTCCCGTGAGCACCCGTGGGGGAGGCTGATAAGGTCACAAAAATGCAGGGGGGAGAGAGAGGGGGGTGGAAGAAAGGCTGGCTGTGACACTGCTTCGGTCGTAGATGGCAGTTCAGTGAAAGACCTGGGGGGTAAGCTGACAGTGTCACACTAAGTTTCTGTAGGGGGGAGTTTGTGGGGAGAGCCGGGTATGACGGCTGGGTTGCCAATGTGGCACAACGAGGGGTGGTGACGGCAAGAAGCCGGCTGATGTTCACACTGTCGGGCTATGTCTGCAGGTGGTAGCTCGGGAGCTGTGGAGAGCAGCGATGATGGAAGCTGCCTGGGGTTGGTACAGCACTCGATTCGTGCACGGAACTGGCTGAACTCCTAGGCATGAGTCGGGTGACGGTTGTATTTGGCAGCAAGGCGGCTACGCGTTTCAAAGTCCAAGACTTCTTTTTCAAGCCAGGGAGAGGGTGAATGAAATGGCGGGGAAACTTTTTAAAGGGAAGAAGGGGGAGGAACAAAAGATGGCCGTGAGTCATGGAAGAAAATGGCCTATGGGGGAAGGAGGGGCGGGCCCATTGCTTTAATGTGTACACTAAGGGTGACAGTGAAGTGTTTGGTAAGGAGAAACAGACCAGATTCTAGGTATTTTTTAGAAATGAAGCTACTAAATAAAGGAATATTTTTCACATGACAGTGTTGATTTCAATTTCTTCGTTGAGACCATAGGGGGATAATGTGTTCAACTTGTAGATCCAGTACGTTTCCTGTCTACAAAGCTGGCGGAATCAGGTGGGGATAAGTTGTTGGGAATCTGTTCAATGATAAAGACCTGAAGTTTTTTAATGTTTTTATTATGTTTGAGGAGGAAGTGTCTGGGGACACTGTGTTCAGGGTCGCCCTTTTCGATGAACCTTCTATGTTCACCTATGCGTTTGCGGAATGGGCGTATCGTGCGTCCTATGTAGAGGAGGTTACAAGGGCATCTCAGGCCATAGATCACGTGGTCGTGTTCGCAGGTAGTGAAATGTTGAATGGGGTAAATGTTGCCCATGCTGTCCTTGAAAGTTTTTTGGCCGTGTGTTATGAGTTGACAAGTAAGACATAGTTTCTTCTTGCACTGATAGTCTCCTACCCTATTGTCAAAAAGGAAGGTGCGGGTAGATTTTGCTTTGGTAGGGGCCAGTATGCTTGGTGCTATGATGTTTTTGATACTTTTTGCCTTTTTGAATACTATGGTTGGTTTGGGTGGTAGCGATGGGCCCAATTTTGGGTCACACTGTAATAGGTGCCAGTTTTTCTTTAAAATCGATTCAATGGCTCTGTAGCTACTATTGAATGGTGTGATGAAGCGTACTGCGTTACTTTGTGTCGGTTTTTTGCTTTCATGTGTTTGTTTCTGTTTGTCCGTATAGTTATGTTTGGAAAAGAACTGGGCTTTGGTGACCAGGTTTTTTGGGTACCCCTTTTCAAGGAATTTATTCTTTAGGAGGTGGCTTTGTTTGAGAAAGTGAAGGTGTCAGCAGGCCCGTCCCATATGATAATGTCATCGATGTAGCGTCCATAAAAGATGAGATGTTTCGCAAACTGATTATTCTGCCATATGTGAAAATGTTCCCAGTGTCCCATTGTCAAGTTGGCGTAACTGGGGGCATAGTTAGCTCCCATGGCTGTGCCTTGTATCTGGATGTAGAATTGGTCCAAAAAAAGAAAATAATTGTGCTCAAGGGTAAACTTTGTGGAGTCTACAATGAATTGTGCTTGTTTGTAGTGGAGTGCCGTGTGTTGTGTGAGGTAAAACTGGAGTGCTTGTAGGCCTACTTCATGGGGAATGGATGTGTACAATGAGCATACATCAAGGGAAGTCCAATGGTAGGTGGGTTCCCAGGTGTAGTGTTGGAGGATGTGTATGAGGTGTCCTGAGTCCCTTAAATAGTAGGGTAAGGTAACTACAAAGGGTTGTAGGAACTCATCTAAGTACTTGGAGAGGCCGCTGGTGAGGCTATCGATGCTGGAGATAATGGGTCTCCCAGGGGGTGTGGTTTCGGTTTTGTGTATTTTGGGTAGGTGATAGAAAAAGGGTGTATTTGGCTGTGGGGGACAGAGGGCTGATCTTTCTTTTTTCGCTAGTATCTCATCATTGAAAGCTTTATCTGTGAGGAGTTTTAGGTCAGATAGGAACTGGGGCAATGGGTCTGAGGAGAGTTTGGTGTAGGTGGCAGTGTCGGATAACAGGCGATGGGCCTCTGTGATGTAATCTGTCCGGTTATGGATTCCTCCTCCTTTGTCCGCTTGTCTGATGGAAATCTTGTCATTTTTAGTGAGGTTTTTCAAAGCTTGTTTTTCTTTGGCCGAGAGATTGTTTGTTTGTTTTTTTGGTTTAAAGGAACCTGAGTTTCCCTGGGGTGGATCGCAAAGTTTGGTGAACTCGGCGTAGGTGGCTTGATAGAAGGTTTCTATGTGGCAACCCTTTGATTTAAGGGGGTAGAATTTGGAGGGGGGGCGTAGAGAGCTGTGTATAATCCTGGGGTCAGGCCACTCCACTAATTTAAAGTTAGGTGAGTGGGAGGGGTCGGCTAATTCTTCTAGGATAGCTATAGTGTCTGAGTCACTGTTGGGGTCCTCTGACGTGGATGCAGAGATGGAGGGGTTGCTGGTTTCCCCCATATTGTCTGGTGGTGGAGTGTTGGTGTAGTGTCTTTTGAGGGTTAAGGTGCGGATGAATTTGTTCAGGTCTTTGAACAGTGAAAAGGAATTGAGTCTGATATCAGGTGCGAAGTTCAGGCCTTTATTGAGTAGTGTTACTTCATGTGGGGTCAGGGTGTGGTCAGAGAGGTTGAAGATTCTGACTGAGGATTGTTTTGGTGTGGTCTTTCTTTTTTTGTGATACCCATGGGTTCGTGTTCCTCCCCTTGTTCCCCTTCAGGTTTTTTTCTTTTATGTGGGCGCAAGTGGCCAACCTCTAAAAAATGTTCTGGTTCTGTGATGGAGGGTGTGGCGAGCTCTGGGCTAATGTCTGCGTATAGTGAAGTGTGCCCACTTGGTGCACCTGTCAATGGGACCTGTGGGCTGAGTTCAAGTGGGAGGGCGGTGTGGTGGCCAGGATCTGTGTCCTGGTGAGTGAGTGTCCTGTGGGTCTTTTGTGAGACTGGGTGTGTAATAGTGGGGGGAACAGCGGGAGTGGGGTCTAAAGGGATGTCGTCGGTGTTTGACTGGTTAAGCTTTGCCTTTGCTTGTGGCTGAGGTTTCTTTGTGTATTTGGCAGTGGGTTCATCCCAGGTTAAGTTGGCTATGTGGTCAGAAGGGGTTGTTGTGAGTGACAATAGTGAGGGTGGGGTGTATTTTTTACCATAATTCTTCCAGTTGAAGATGTTCCCTACTGCATAGTCAGACTGGTCACGGAATAGTTTTTTGGACTTGATCTGGACAATGTTCTCTGTGTTTTTGGTTTTATTTTTCTCTAAGGTGGAGAGCCATTTGGGGAATAGGGGAGAGGTCCCAAATGTATTGGTCATGTTTGTTAAGAGTGTTTCAATGTCTGTGGCGAGTTTGGTTAATTTCCTTTGTCGCTGTTGCAATATTATGTCTATCCATTTTGCCGTACTGAACTCAGCCACCCATTCCCATTGTTTGCGAAGGTCGTCGTCTAGAAAGTCGCAGCGTTTTTTTTATCCTCAGGCCCCTGGGGGTGATTTTGAGGTCTAAGTATTTTTGTAGGTACTGGATGTCCCACCATTGTGTATTTTTGTCAAAGGTCAGTTGTTGTAGTTTGAGGAATTGTTTCCTCAATAGGCTTTCGATGTTAAGGGAATATGGTTTGGTGGGGAGAAGCGGTGGTATGTTAGAGTGTGAGTTATGGGGTGTCCTGGGTCGGGGGGGTGGGAGGGTTTTAGCTTTCATTGTGTTTCGGGACTTTCGGGTTGATGTGGAGGGATAGGGGGTCCCTAGAATCCCTTATGAGCTGCTATATGGCTGTTTACCACCGGTAGCACCTACTGAGTAAGTGCTGTGTGAATATGGAAAGTTTCAAGGACAATGTACCTAAATACAGCACTCTCTCGGCTATCCTATAGATCAGGGAGGTCTCTCCACCATCCTGGGGGTCATAGTACTCTCCACTTCACAGAGCTACATATTCAGAACATTTTTCAAGATTATATTCCTTGTTATTGCCTTCGGAATGCTCCATGGGCTGGTCGTTCTTCCAGTGTTCTTAGCATTATTTGGAATCTGTGGCAAAATACAAGTTGGCGTTGCCCCGACCACTGCCCCCACTGACCAATATGGAAATAAATCTGACACAAATTAAAAATGACCCACAAACTTCAGATTTACAGCTTTCATTTTATGAATCTAACATACATGATAGAACAATAGCTATACGAATGGGACTTTTTTTTGCCAGAGCCTGACTGTCCATAATTGATTTTTACTCTACATTTGTAAATATGTATTCATATATTCTTCGTGAACACAGTAGTACTTGTATTAACAGTAGTGGAAAAAGTATTAATAAATGAAAATATATCTCTTTTTATTTTGCATTAAAAGTGTCATTATTGCATACCATACAGTATATAAAGCTTTTAACATAATTTGTCAATGTTTTATTAGCAGGAAAAATTAATTTTATTTAATTTTTTACATTACCAGACTTATAATGTCTACGGCCGCATTCACACAGATGCAGCTGCCCATCTATAAAAAATAAATAGCAGGCTGATAGATGCTATAGCTGTATGGATCTTTTCACACATCTCAGCGTTGTTCGGCCATGGATTGAGATAGATTCGTGAATGAAAGCTGCACCCAGGAGCAATGATCTATTCCAAACTGTAGGGATGCACAGATACTTTTTGAGTACCAGTGCAGATACTTGGCATTTTCATGAGAACTACCAGGGTTGCAGCGGTTGCAGCTGGGACCTGGCTCTGGCACTCCACCACTGTCCTAAAATTATTAGTCTGTATTATTTTAGAAAAACTGTCACATGACAATAAACAAAAATGTATCAGTACTCGTACTTGTACCGAGTACTGTACTTGGTATCTGTGCAACCCTACCAAACTGCATTTAATAGTATCACATATAAACGTGAGATTTGGGATTCCTGTCGCAGGATTTGATTAGGTTCCTGAAGCAGGAATCCCAAATTGCATATTGTGAACGAGGCTTTAAAGTTCATCTAAATTCTCCTGTATGACAGTCTAAACAAGTCCCAAATACAGTTACTATCTGATGGTCAAGCCTTATGAAGTAAAGAAAATCTTCCTTTACCCGCTCTATAAATTCAGCAGCAGTGCAGCATCGTTGCCACACAATCACTGGAAGTAGTGCAGATACATTTATAATTAAGTGCTACAACATATTTTTTGATGGGAGGCCAGAGTTCAACTTTAAAATGGCCAAAATAGGGTCAGAGGAACAAAACAACTCTCTTTCAGAAGAAGATCTAAATAATTTGGACCAGAATTATTGCAGAGCTGGTTACTTCAAGAGACTGCAGTACTCAGCTCTGCAATAGTATTTTGAAGTAATATCTTGGGGTTTCAAATTTGGTTACCAATCTAAGTCTATTCATAGATGGTTGAAATCTTGATGAAAGAAATCTTGATGCTATTTTGCAACCACAAGATTTGGACCATTTGAATGTATTGACAAATGAAAGGATTAAAAGATTTAATATGATTGTTTTAGTTATAGGTCTTTAGTAAGGAGGTTCTATGAATAATGAATCTAATATAGACATTATGGTGACTGTTAATTCAAGCTTCTTCAAAAGGAAAAAGCCTAGCTTCTATGTAATTTAATAAAGGAAACCTTTGAGAAATAGAGGCTACCAATGCAGATCAGTTGCCTGGCTGTCTAAGGATTTAATACTGATCCAGAACAAACATACAGCTGTTTGTTTCAAGAAACGGTCCCGGCGGGGGGAGGGGGGGAGATCGCCGCACGTTACAAACGGATCGCTTGTACATTACCAACCATCGCTAGCTGTTAAAAATTACACCAAGAACATGGCTGCTGCAGCAGCCGTGTTCTTGTTTTAACCACTTCTGCGGACCACCGTCTATAGATCATATTCCCTCCTAAGTGCCTCTTCTCTAGAGTGAAAAATTATAAACATTGTAATCTTTCCTCATAGGTGTAGTAGAAATGTGTATTGCTTAGGTTCCATTTTGTTTTATAACCTCCATTTTGTATCTTATAATGCGTTCTTATATTTCACATGAGGAGAAATTGATAGAACTGAAAAAGGATAAAGGGACGAGGATAGATGATATTGAAAACGCAGCTGCAAATTTGGGAGACCATGTTAAAGCCCACACAGTTACCCTGAATCTTTATAGTGCTCTGATCCATCAGTTACTGTACCAACTGGATGACTTTTAGAAACAGGCATAGCCACATATGGATCTGGGGCTTCCAAAGGCTGTTAAATAAAAGGATTTGGCCTCAGCAGCCCTGGCTAGCTTTAATCAATTGCTTGAAAAACTGAAAGACCATTCAATAGAGTAGTGAAAAGGAATTGAGTCTGATATCAGGTGCGAAGTTCAGGCCTTTATTGAGTAGTGTTACTTCATGTGGGGTCAGGGTGTGGTCAGAGAGGTTGAAGATTCTGACTGAGGATTGTTTTGGTGTGGTCTTTCTTTTTTTGTGATACCCATGGGTTCGTGTTCCTCCCCTTGTTCCCCTTCAGGTTTTTTTCTTTTATGTGGGCGCAAGTGGCCAACCTCTAAAAAATGTTCTGGTTCTGTGATGGAGGGTGTGGCGAGCTCTGGGCTAATGTCTGCGTATAGTGAAGTGTGCCCACTTGGTGCACCTGTCAATGGGACCTGTGGGCTGAGTTCAAGTGGGAGGGCGGTGTGGTGGCCAGGATCTGTGTCCTGGTGAGTGAGTGTCCTGTGGGTCTTTTGTGAGACTGGGTGTGTAATAGTGGGGGGAACAGCGGGAGTGGGGTCTAAAGGGATGTCGTCGGTGTTTGGCTGGTTAAGCTTTGCCTTTGCTTGTGGCTGAGGTTTCTTTGTGTATTTGGCAGTGGGTTCATCCCAGGTTAAGTTGGCTATGTGGTCAGAAGGGGTTGTTGTGAGTGACAATAGTGAGGGTGGGGTGTATTTTTTACCATAATTCTTCCAGTTGAAGATGTTCCCTACTGCATAGTCAGACTGGTCACGGAATAGTTTTTTGGACTTGATCTGGACAATGTTCTCTGTGTTTTTGGTTTTATTTTTCTCTAAGGTGGAGAGCCATTTGGGGAATAGGGGAGAGGTCCCAAATGTATTGGTCATGTTTGTTAAGAGTGTTTCAATGTCTGTGGCGAGTTTGGTTAATTTCCTTTGTCGCTGTTGCAATATTATGTCTATCCATTTTGCCGTACTGAACTCAGCCACCCATTCCCATTGTTTGCGAAGGTCGTCGTCTAGAAAGTCGCAGCGTTTTTTTTATCCTCAGGCCCCTGGGGGTGATTTTGAGGTCTAAGTATTTTTGTAGGTACTGGATGTCCCACCATTGTGTATTTTTGTCAAAGGTCAGTTGTTGTAGTTTGAGGAATTGTTTCCTCAATAGGCTTTCGATGTTAAGGGAATATGGTTTGGTGGGGAGAAGCGGTGGTATGTTAGAGTGTGAGTTATGGGGTGTCCTGGGTCGGGGGGGTGGGAGGGTTTTAGCTTTCATTGTGTTTCGGGACTTTCGGGTTGATGTGGAGGGATAGGGGGTCCCTAGAATCCCTTATGAGCTGCTATATGGCTGTTTACCACCGGTAGCACCTACTGAGTAAGTGCTGTGTGAATATGGAAAGTTTCAAGGACAATGTACCTAAATACAGCACTCTCTCGGCTATCCTATAGAGCAGGGAGGTCTCTCCACCATCCTGGGGGTCATAGTACTCTCCACTTTAGAGAGCTGCATATTCAGAACATTTTTCAAGATTATATTCCTTGTTATTGCCTTCGGAATGCTCCATGGGCTGGTCGTTCTTCCAGTGCTCTTAGCATTATTTGGAATCTGTGGCAAAATACAAGTTGGCGTTGCCCCGACCACTGCCCCCACTGACCAATATGGAAATAAATCTGACACAAATTAAAAATGACCCACAAACTTCAGATTTACAGCTTTCATTTTATGAATCTAACATACATGATAGAACAATAGCTATACGAATGGGACTTTTTTTTGCCAGAGCCTGACTGTCCATAATTGATTTTTACTCTACATTTGTAAATATGTATTCATATATTCTTCGTGAACACAGTAGTACTTGTATTAACAGTAGTGGAAAAAGTATTAATAAATGAAAATATATCTCTTTTTATTTTGCATTAAAAGTGTCATTATTGCATACCATACAGTATATAAAGCTTTTAACATAATTTGTCAATGTTTTATTAGCAGGAAAAATTAATTTTATTTAATTTTTTACATTACCAGACTTATAATGTCTACGGCCGCATTCACACAGATGCAGCTGCCCATCTATAAAAAATAAATAGCAGGCTGATAGATGCTATAGCTGTATGGATCTTTTCACACATCTCAGCGTTGTTCGGCCATGGATTGAGATAGATTCGTGAATGAAAGCTGCACCCAGGAGCAATGATCTATTCCAAACTGTAGGGATGCACAGATACTTTTTGAGTACCAGTGCAGATACTTGGCATTTTCATGAGAACTACCAGGGTTGCAGCGGTTGCAGCTGGGACCTGGCTCTGGCACTCCACCACTGTCCTAAAATTATTAGTCTGTATTATTTTAGAAAAACTGTCACATGACAATAAACAAAAATGTATCAGTACTCGTACTTGTACCGAGTACTGTACTTGGTATCTGTGCAACCCTACCAAACTGCATTTAATAGTATCACATATAAACGTGAGATTTGGGATTCCTGTCGCAGGATTTGATAGGTTCCTGAAGCAGGAATCCCAAATTGCATATTGTGAACGAGGCTTTAAAGTTCATCTAAATTCTCCTGTATGACAGTCTAAACAAGTCCCAAATACAGTTACTATCTGATGGTCAAGCCTTATGAAGTAAAGAAAATCTTCCTTTACCCGCTCTATAAATTCAGCAGCAGTGCAGCATCGTTGCCACACAATCACTGGAAGTAGTGCAGATACATTTATAATTAAGTGCTACAACATATTTTTTGATGGGAGGCCAGAGTTCAACTTTAAAATGGCCAAAATAGGGTCAGAGGAACAAAACAACTCTCTTTCAGAAGAAGATCTAAATAATTTGGACCAGAATTATTGCAGAGCTGGTTACTTCAAGAGACTGCAGTACTCAGCTCTGCAATAGTATTTTGAAGTAATATCTTGGGGTTTCAAATTTGGTTACCAATCTAAGTCTATTCATAGATGGTTGAAATCTTGATGAAAGAAATCTTGATGCTATTTTGCAACCACAAGATTTGGACCATTTGAATGTATTGACAAATGAAAGGATTAAAAGATTTAATATGATTGTTTTAGTTATAGGTCTTTAGTAAGGAGGTTCTATGAATAATGAATCTAATATAGACATTATGGTGACTGTTAATTCAAGCTTCTTCAAAAGGAAAAAGCCTAGCTTCTATGTAATTTAATAAAGGAAACCTTTGAGAAATAGAGGCTACCAATGCAGATCAGTTGCCTGGCTGTCTAAGGATTTAATACTGATCCAGAACAAACATACAGCTGTTTGTTTCAAGAAACGGTCCCGGCGGGGGGAGGGGGGGAGATCGCCGCACGTTACAAACGGATCGCTTGTACATTACCAACCATCGCTAGCTGTTAAAAATTACACCAAGAACATGGCTGCTGCAGCAGCCGTGTTCTTGTTTTAACCACTTCTGCGGACCACCGTCTATAGATCATATTCCCTCCTAAGTGCCTCTTCTCTAGAGTGAAAAATTATAAACATTGTAATCTTTCCTCATAGGTGTAGTAGAAATGTGTATTGCTTAGGTTCCATTTTGTTTTATAACCTCCATTTTGTATCTTATAATGCGTTCTTATATTTCACATGAGGAGAAATTGATAGAACTGAAAAAGGATAAAGGGACGAGGATAGATGATATTGAAAACGCAGCTGCAAATTTGGGAGACCATGTTAAAGCCCACACAGTTACCCTGAATCTTTATAGTGCTCTGATCCATCAGTTACTGTACCAACTGGATGACTTTTAGAAACAGTCATAGCAACATATGGATCTGGGGCTTCCAAAGGCTGTTAAATAAAAGGATTTGGCCTCAGCAGCCCTGGCTAGCTTTAATCAATTGCTTGAAAAACTGAAAGACCATTCAATAGAGCTCGATAGACTAATATTGCTCATTGGGCCCTAAATGCCCTGACTGCTTACCCAGAGATCTGTCACATCCACTTCTTCAAAATTCAAGAAGATATTATGCAAGCAGCCAGATCTCAGGACACAATTTTATTTAACGACACTGAAATTATGCTTTTGCCTGATCTTACCAGACTCCTTTCATCCTCAATCTTGGATGCTCCAACCTGACTTGGGGGATGACATCAGGAATTTGGAACATTTTGTTAGCCTGATGCTAGCATAAGTATCGGCTCTGTTAGTTTGCACCTATGAATTTTTTACTTGCACCTATGCTAGGTTTTAGTCTTTTAGAGTTTTAGGCTCATTTAGAGACTCTTAGCTGTTTTACTCGATTGTTTCGCTGCAACATTTCGATGTGGTTCTTATGAGTTCGTAAATCCTGTGTTATCTGTGAGACTCTGTTTGCTGGTCTACAGTTTCACAACTGCCCGTTAGCCCGACGGACGGTTATGTTGCCGAAACATATCACTTAAAAGAGTTAAGTGTTTTTCCCCATAGTTGTTTTTAGGGTCACAAGAGGACAGATACTTACCTCCTCCCATGTCCCAAAGCTCAGTAAATAGCAGGCTATTGCCGCGATATACTAAGAGCGCCGCAGCCAGGATGGATCCCGACAATACTATCGGGATCCACCCAGCTGCGTGAGTGACAGCTGGCTCTGCCAATCTAGAGACAGAGCCAGCTTTGCCCTCCCCCATTCATTCCTCCACTCAGCGCTGGAGGATCAGAGAGAGGAGGGCAGGGAGACGATCGGGAAGTGAGCAGATCGGCTGCATGTTTCTGCTCACTTCCCGATCAATACAGCCGACCTGTGACAGCTTCTTTGTCACAGGTCGGCTATAACTATGAGGATGAATGGGAATCACTCACCTTATAGCTCTCTTTAAATCTTGCAATGCTGTTTATAATATTTATATTTGTGTCAGTTCAATTTCTTTGCTATTTATTATGGACAATACAAAACACACAAAATCCCCAGCTCACCTGCCAGCTAGCCTGCAACAAATTGCCCTGTCAGTTTGGATTCTTTTGTATTGTATTGTTGTAAGCCTTCCCAATGTGCGCCCTGCCATTAAGGCCAGTTATAGATTCATGCGGGTACCATGTTTTTTCTATTTATTATGGACCCCTTGGAGCGGAGGTCCCTTCATGTGCCTACCATGGCCCCAATTAGGCTCCTCAGTGTTGGGGGTTTTTTTGCACTATACTTTGCTTTAGCAGTTGTACTGTTATTAAATTTAATGTTGTGTGCCTTTCCATTATCCACCACTGGATGATGGTCTTCATACACTTAGAAGATATAATGCTAGAAGAGATTTGTTCTTTCTTTTCTTTTTTTCTCTTTCCTCTCTGCCCTTTTTTTGGACTTTATCTACTCCCCTTTTCTTTCTTTTTCCTGGTTTTCCTAAGTTGTGGGGGGGGGGGGGAGGGGGGGGGGGGGGGGGTAAATAAACAGGTATGCAGTTAAAACAAATGCTTTATAGAAACATTTTAGTGTCCCCAAACCATAAAACAGCAATACTTCTTTCTTTTCTTCCTTCTACAGGTTTTGAAAAAAAGTTTGATATACAACCCTTTGCCTTGTAGAGGGTAGTATTTACAAGGATGCCCTACTGCGGCGGCTGCGACCATCAACATCAGTGGGGGGGTGTTCTTGTATAAAGAGTGCAACTATTCGTCGACTTTCATATGTGCTCCCAATCGTTGATTATACTAACATTTATTGTTAATAATTAATTGTGACCAAGCCTACTTATTTCCATGTGAACTACACCCCGAATTTTAACAATCTATATATAAAAACTGATTATAACAGTTCCTTGTGAAAAAAGTGTCCTTGTTGGCAAATTCCATTTAGTTTATACTTCTTGATTAGGACTCTAATATACCTCAGTAGAGTTCGTACCCCAAGCTGACAACTTAACACGTGTACCTTCTCGTGGATTATCCTATTATAATACAAAAAATAATTAATTCCATGTGGCTATGATCCCTTAACCCTATATGGTGACACAGAAATCATTTTGAATATTCCCAATAAAAAAAAGGTGCTTTCGTTTTACTTATTCTGCATTGGATGGTGTCTACCCCTAACCTTGGTGACTTTTGCTATACAATATTTCAAAGGTTAATTCAGGATCCTTTCATAGGTCCTCTCACTACAAAGTTAACATACATTATTCCTTGTGACTCCAGGAATACCTGGTGTGATAAACTATATGTCCAGAACTATTTCTGGAGCCAATTCCTTAAATTGTGATCCCATTCCTAGAAGTGAATAGATAAAAAAGAAGAAGAAAAAAAAATAGGAACAATAATTGTTATTAGAGCTTTCTTGTGTCTATGACACCACCGCCAAGTGCAATAAACTGTTAAACAGGGTATATTTATATAAAATTCGTCGACAGGAGACCCCAACCTATTGACCGGTGTTGAGACATATTAGGACGCCCATAGGGGTGTCCTAATTTAAGAGGGTTATAATCCATATTCTTATCTCTAAAGGTAATTCATTCTCTTTAGTCCCTACGTTACCCCAGAGTATAGTAAACCCTACCTCCTCGGGTGGGCATACTCTCCCATATGTTTAAAGTGTTATCTGGAGACACCATAAAATTCAACACTCAACACAAAACATCAAGGAAAAAAGAAAAGAAGAAAAGAACAGGGGAAAAAAAAGAAAATGGAAAAGAAGAAAAGGGGAAAGAAAAATATGGGGGCTTCCCTAGACACTTGTCCCACTCTACTTTATAATCATTTAGGACCTAATCATACCCCAGCCGGCAATCCCATATAGCGAATCCATGGTGCCCAGGTCAATTCAAAACTCTTTTCAGAGTCTGTGAGGATACTCTGCATCTTCTCATGTATCATTATCCATGATAGTTTTGCTTTAACCTGTTGAAAGGGTATCATTGGTAACCTCCAGGATTTTGCTATAGTAATTTTAGCTGCCAGAAAGAAAAAAGATATCAATTTGTCTTGGGCTCTCGTGGTTCCTGTGATGGGGCAATTCAATAAAGCATATTGAGCCCCATTTGGAACGCGGACACGAGCCACTCTATATATAAGTGCGCCAAGTCTATTCCAGAAGGATCTTAGGACATTGCCACCATGTATGATAAAAAGTGCCTGAGGCTGAGCACCCTCTAAAGCAACCCGGGGATGTCCCTGGAAATATCCTAGCCATCCTGGAGGGAACCATATACCATCTAGATGTAACCTTGTAATTCGCTTCAGCTAAGGATGTGTTGAATGGCATGTCCAGGGGAGGCAACCTCAATGAGCCGAAAAAATTGAGTATTTGTCGGAGATGGAACAATTCAGACACCGGCATGGTAAGGCTCTCCTGACAGTATTTCAAGGTTACGGGTTTCCGTGCCTGGAAGAACTGTGCTATACGGTAAAGGCCCTTGTCCTGCCACCATCGGAATGCCTTGGGCTGTCCGCCAGGGGGGAAATTTGGATTATTAAACATAGGAGCTAGAGGAGTATAAGATGATACCATACCCTCTTTCTGTCTAACCACATCCCATAATGCCAAGGATTGAGATAGTGTTGGAGCCAAGATAGGTGGTCTCTGTCTCGGGCCAAGCCATTTAAGTGTCTCAATGGGTGCCCTCGATGCAGCGAGTGCCTCCATTGCGACCCAATCCGGCAAATCGCCTTGGCTATAGACCAAAGACAGTTGTGCTATCTGCGCTGCCCTGTAATACTGATAGAGATTGGGCACACCCAATCCCCCCCATCTTTTGGATCGAAATAGAACCTTTTGGGCTATCCTGGGACGCCTATTATCCCATATGTATTTTACTACTGAGGATTGAAATCTTGCGACATCAGGTTTGGATATTGCAATAGGTAGTGCTCTAAAATAATAAAGGATCTTGGGGAGGAGAGTCATCTTAATTGCATGTACGTGGCCAAACCAAGATGGTTTACAGAGTTTCCATCTAGAGATATCCTCTAATAATTGGCGATATAATGGGATATAATTGGTTCTATATAACTGAGGGAAAGTAGAAGTTAATTTAATCCCCAGATATTGTATGTGGTCAGTAGACCAGCCAAAACTAAAGTGGTTAGACAGCCTAAACATCAAGTCCGGAGAGAGATTTATATTAACAGCTACCGATTTTGATGTGTTAACCCGCAGACCCGATACTCTCGAGAATTGATATAATAGTTTGAAGGCATTTGGGAGTGTGGTCAAGGGAGCTGTAATAAATAACAAGAGATCATCGGCAAACAGCGCACATTTGTGTTCCTGGGCACCACACTGCACTCCCTTGATGTCTACATTTTCGCGAATGGCGATGGCTAGCGGCTCAATCACCAGGGCGAAGAGTAGTGGGGAGAGCGGGCATCCCTGTCTTGTACACTGTAGAATGGAGATAGGGTCTGATAGACGTCCCTGCATCTTTATTTGTGCCGAGGGGTTTTTATACAGGGCCTGTAACACTCTCAAAAAGGATGGGCCAAAGCCCCATTTCTCTAAAAGAGGGAACAGATAGTGCCATGAAACTGAATCAAATGCTTTCTGAAGATCGAGAGACATAAACATCCCACAC
>NW_017309238.1:62982-65839 GCF_000935625.1 Nanorana parkeri | reverse complement strand
GGGGGGGGGGGGGGGGTTCCATCCCACCCCGAGTGTAGTATAGTCATAATATCGATCGCCCTCCGTATTTGGTCAGCGCCCTGGCATCCCCCCATAAAGCCCACCTGGTCCCTATGTATATACGGGGACAGGAAGGAGTTAAGCCTATTGGCTAATATTTTAGTCAATAGCTTTAGATCGTTGTTAATTAGGGAGATTGGGCGATAGTTTGAGACTTCCCCTGGGTCCTTGTTTGGTTTGGGAATGATGGTGATAAATGCCCTATTTAGATCTATATCTAGGGCTCCCCCCTTTTGTAGTTCATTAAAGAATGTCTCCAGGTGCGGTGCCAGTACCTCTGAAAATTTCTGATAGTATAGGGCCGACAGCCCATCTGGGCCCGGAGCAGATGTGAGCTTCGCCTGTTTAATTGCTCTTTTAATTTCAAGCACCGTAATAGGTTCCTCCATAATTTTTTTATGGTCTAAGGATATGTGCGGTATTACTAAATTATCTAGAAATGCCCGAACTGTCTCTGAGGGGACTGGAGTTTGGTCCTGATAAAGCCTTGTGTAAAATGACTGAAACTCTTTCAACACCTTTTTTGGATTGAGCGAATATTCACCCGACGCACAGCGTATTTTGGGTATAGAATATATTCGAGACCTAGGGGCTAGTTTGCGGGCCAATAGGGTGCCTATTTTGTCTCTATGAGCATAAAATTTATTTTCTGACCAGCGAAGACTTTTTTCCGCTCTGGTGGTCAGTAATAAATTTAATTCTAGCCTGGTTTTAGCTATAGAGGTCAGGAGTTCTGGTGCTGGGTTATTTTTATGAGCTCGACTCAACTGTTGAAGTTCCCGATCCAGTTCGTTTATTCGATTATTCTTATTTCTAGTGGCCAATTCAATAAATCGTCCCCGAATTGTAGCCTTATGAGCTGCCCACACCATAATAGGAGACATGTCAGGGGCTACATTCAAGTCAAAGTAAGCTTGTAGGTGTGCGCGAATCTCCTCATTTGCTTCCTGGTCACTCAAAAGGGACTCATTCAAGCGCCAGTAAGATGGTCTATTAACATCTTCTATCTTGGACAGGCGTAACATTAATATGGAATGGTCCGACCAGGTCGTCTCTCTAATATTGGAGGATAATACTAGCGGTATCAGTGAGATCCCCCACAAGGAAGTGGTCTATCCTTGAATAACTAGAATGCACCTGTGAAAAATAAGTGTAGTCTTTAGCTGAGGGGTTTAATTCCCTCCAAATATCTACCAAAGAATACATGTTCAATAACTTCGCCAAAGGCTTACTAGTCCTCGCAGGGTGTTTACTTTTACCCCCGCCCGGGCCCCTTTTATCCAGTATGCTGTCTAAAGCGATGTTAGAGTCCCCCGCATATATCACCGCCCCCTCGACATGGGGTGACAGTTTTTGCCACATACTGGTGAAAAAGGGTACCTGAGCCGAGTTCGGGGCATAGTAGGAAATCAAAGTAACTCGTTTTTCCTCTAAATAGTCCTTTAGCATAATGTAACGCCCTCCAGATCTCTAATCTCCATTCTATTTCTAAAGGGCATATTTTTATTAAAGCAAATGGCTATGCCTCCAGTCTTATCAGGCGCATTTCCCAAATAAAACTGAGGATAGTGTGTATTAAGGAAAGTAGGTTGGTATGACGTGGGGAAATGTGTTTCCTGTAAAAATAGAATAGCCACTCATTGCGATTGATAATACTGAAATGCCATCTTCCTCTTTATAGGAGAGTTAAATCCTCGAACGTTATGAGAGGCGAATAAAATTGGTTTAATGGGAGTCACTATATACTCCTACTTGGTTATATATAGCCTTTGGTGTAGCAGCCCAGAACACATCCCTATCCACTTGGTAGCCTATCTTTTTCAGGCCTGCAGATTGAGACCTTATATGGGAGTGGCCCCCAGGACATAAACACAATCCCCTACTTTCTGGTGGGGACCAATAAGGAAGTCCCAGTATAGTAGGCAAACAAAGGTAAGAAAAAGAGAAAGAGCCGACCCTCCAATAGGCGGGGCGGCCAACAAAAAACATAACACTAAAGACCGGGGAACAGATCCCAGGTCTGGTTCTGTAAACAAGGTATCGACTTTCGTCAATACTAGGCCTGACATGCTCCCCAGAGAGCTCAAACATCTCAGAGGGTCAGGTCAGGCCTTGGCGCACGACTACCCAGCACGGTCAACTACCCCCCCACCCCTTCCACTTATTGCATTACACCACTGAATGCTAAAAATAATGCACATATCTATACCGTGTCTACTATGACTTGCAGCCTCCATAGCATATGATTCCCCCCTCCAGGAAAATCAACCACGTATATTAGACCCACCCAGCCCCCCCGGTATAGGAGAGCAGGAGGAGACAAGGCTCCCCCGTCTATCCTACACCGAGGGGGCAGGGGAGGGCCAAACATCGTACCTCTCAGGGGGGCTGCCAGAGCCGGGGAACCCGGCTCTAGATACCACCATTAGCAGTTCCAGCTGGCACAACAAGATCACTCCCTCAGGAACTATAGACTTATTAGGGCCGGTTCCTGGAAGGGAGTACAAGGTGGAGAAGGAGTGCCCAACTGCCCATCTATATTTAGTCCCTTTAGTGATAGACACCAAATGCAATGATTACAAGATGGGGTACCCTCCCCCACCCCTTCATTTTATCGTGCCATGCCTCTGGATACGAAACCTGATATAAATATCTGTACAAAAAATACCATAGACTAGATCATCATCATAGGAAATCATCTTGTACCACTAGATACTGAATAAAATATATATATCTGTACAAAGCATAATATAACCTGTGGTCGCCATGGCAGGAGAATCACCCCCGTGGAGGCCTG
>NW_017309238.1:36399-62911 GCF_000935625.1 Nanorana parkeri | reverse complement strand
GCCTGTCCCCTTCAGCGTTGGAGAGCGCACGGGGGCAAAGCCCCCCCGCCAGTCCTCTGCCAGAGGGGCGAGAGAGGGCCGGGCAGCCTACCCCCCGGGGGGTTACTAGGGCCCAGGGGCCCAACTCCGGGAGCATTCGGTAACAGTCCTAGCTGGTAGAACAAAGTTTTTCCTTTAGGGTATGTAGAAAAGTTATACGATTGGTTCTTGAAGGAGAATAATAATCGAAAAGGAAATGCCCATCTGTATTTAATCCCCTTGGCAATTAACACCTGGAGCAAAGGCCTCAGATTGCGCCTTTTCTGAATTGTGGTTGGGGAGATGTCTGGAAAAATCTGGACAGGGTGTCCCAGTATAGAGAGTCCCGACTGTTCCCTAGCTCGCTGCATGACTTGCTCCTTGATGTTGAAAAAATTGGGCTTTACCAGCACATCCCTAGGGTGACCATCTGATCTAATGACAATAAGGGCCCTGTGTAATCAATCCATCTCGAGTTTCTGCTCCTCGACTTCAGGCAGAAGATCCTTTATAAATGATACCACTGCCCCTTTAAGGTCTGTAACTGATTCAGGAAGCCCCCTTATACGAAAATTCTGACGCCGTGATATATTTTCCATATCATCAATTTTGGATAGAGCTTCATCTAGGTCTTGTTGAATATCTAGGATACGCTTTGTATTTTGATTGGCACGGTCCACTGTTTTATCCAGTTTTAGTTCTATAGCCTCTATACGAGTGCCCAGATCCCTGATATCTGAACAAATGTCCGAAGTGATTTGTTTGGCCACTCTGTTTAAGCCCTGCTCCAACATTTCCGAGAATTTGGCTATTAATTCCATGTGTCCATGAGTCCCAGCCATATCTATGTTAATCTCAGCTATCTCAGGGCTAGAAGCGTTAGAGACCTGCTGTGCCATTAGCATATCCTCCAGCGTCCTCTCTATCAAAGAGGAGGTGGATGCCGGCGAGTGGGCCCTGCGGGACCCCGTACTCACTGTATCCTGGAGGTGCCGCCCCCTGTCCTCGATCCCGTCGCGGGCTTAGCGTCCTTGCGCTTTGTCGACCTGCCCGCCATCCAGCTCACTCTCTCCTCTGCTATCACCGCCCTGCTCCTCCGATCGGCCCTGCTCCTTCGTGCTGCTAGGAGGGGTTGAGTGCTATCGCCGCCTGTGGATCGGCCCTGCTCCTTCGTGCTGCTAGGAGGGGTGCGTCTGGTCCGTCTGGGCGCCGAGCTCAGGACTCAGTCGTCCTGCCTCGAGCTCCGCACATGCGCCATCTTGATTGTACTTTTTGATGCTGAACTTTATGGCTCAGTGTAAGTTATCACTTTCGTCCTTAAACGAGAGGGGTTTTAATACCCTCCGTAAGAGAGATCAAATTCTATGCCATTTTCATAAACACAAAAATGACAACCTCTTACTTCAAAAAACAACGAAAAAAATCGAGCGCTACTACCTGGGGAACTGCTATTGGTGATGTAATTACTGTAATACTCCTTTTTTGTTGTTTTTTTGTTCATTTCAGGTACAGGGCTCCTCTCCCTGTTAAAGGAGACCGCACACCGTTCTTCGTTCTAGTTAACTATCATTCTTCACCAGTAGTGCGCTTATCCATTTCTTAGTCTTTTTTTAACCTCTTGCTTCAAGTTACTCATTTTAAGGAGTGTACTGCAGGAATTTGGCCCTGATGGTGGAAAGAATACCTTCTCCCCTCAACCACACATTGTGGCTTCTCCTGCCAGATCATATGCACTGTGCTGATGTATCAGCCAGCAGTAGATATTTCACATACCAGGATTTTTTATTTTTGCATAAAATGAATGTGTATGCAGTATATATACTGTATATATACACATACATACAGCAGATGGCATGGGCACCTAAAATACCTCGCACCAAGGTAGACACTGAGACCCGGTAAAGGAATATGTCACCCCAAGTTAGACAAGTACCTGTAATGTTACATACGTATATAGGGTTAACTTCTTAGCAGTGTGTAAAAGAAGAAAGCAACTCAGACACAAAGCCGTCAGATATATGTTTGTTTTATTGGTTATATAAATTATAAAATTATCTGTGTTAAAATCAATGTCCTGTCCAAACAAAAGAGGTTAGGTTGGCCTATTGCATCACTTAAATTTGATGACCTCAGGCACACACTGTATACTCGCTGTATGCGGTCAGAGTCATTAATATTAATAAATTGCTTGAATGCTCAACGTTGCTTTACTATTCTGGCGTGGAGATTGCCTGGGGGAGAGACTCGTGCGAGCCGCTGATCCCTGTACTCTGCTCAGAGTCTCAGCCGACAAATAGCGTTGCATCGGGCTCATAGTTGGAGCTTTCGGCGCCCCCTGTTTCCCAGTCTTCTTCCGGTTCATCCTTGCGGTCTGGGCTCCACAAGCGGCTACCGCCGGATCCGCTAAGTAGGTGCCGTCTCCCGATCGCCTAGAAGCCGGTGAGTGTGGGCAATGTGCGGGCTGATGGCATGTAGCTGTCCGCTATGTAGGTGCCGTCCCCAGGCTGTTTTGGGAGCCAATATGTGTGGGCAGTGTGCGGGCGGGTGGCGCGTAGCTGTTCGCGTTAGACGCACTCAGCCACCATCAGCTTCCGGACACGCCCCCCCTCCGTCATTCGGTCAGCTGTTCATCCCCGCTAGAGGAATGATTTGTGCTGTTGACTAGATATCCGCATTCGGGCAATGTTGCAAATCAACTAAAATCAGTTGATTCGGCGGTCCGTCCGAATCCAAAATAACGAATTTAATATATTCCCCAATATACTAAAACGACATTCGGGCATTTGTTTTGAGAACAAGTCAACGGCCATATTGGCCGCCAGCATGTTTTGCGCATGCCCGTCGCCATCTTGGAGGCGGAGCATGTGACGTCACATGACGGTAACGTTACATGCTGAACAAGCGCACCACCATTTTGAAGTAGATCTAGGTGCATACCAAAATGGTGGCGCTCAAACATGAGGGCACCACCATCTTGGTGTATACCAAGATCTACTCCAAAATGGTGGCGCGCATGTGCAGAACACATCAGGGGGCCCCTATGGCCGCCACTGCGGTTTCAGGGTGCGGTTTCAGTTTCACTGTGCTCGCTGGCTCTGAATCCAAACCAACATAACAAAACAACAACCAGGTAGACAAATACGCCCAATCTGTACCCTGTACAGCTATTTCCAGCAATGTGCATGAGGTCTTTAAGTTCTTTGTACATACAGCAACATTGAGTCCTCTGTCTGTGAGATCATAATTGCATTTGTAAAAATATACAAAAAATAAACTCAAATATAATGTTTTCACATGAATAGATAAACATAGGTCTTCTAAGAATACAAAGTTCCTTACTTTTATTGATTGTAGGGATTTTCCACAATATGTTTTTAGCTCAGTACATTTCATATTTGTGGCTTCATTCAGTTCTGCCAAATCTCTTTGGCATAAAGTAAAAGTATATGTAAAGCCCATATGGTCTTGCATAGAGTAAGGAATGAATAAATGAATGTTTTTACAGCTTTGTGTCCAGTATTATGTTCTCCACAAACTTTTCTTCATCTGAAGAGTTTTCTTTAATCCAATGGACCACATCTAAAATGGTTGTGTTGGGATCCAGTAGTTTGACAACAGGAACATTTACTCCTTTCTCTTCAAAGACACGGTGCTGTAATGTCATTGCCAACATAGAGTCAATTCCTAAAGAACTCAGAAGGCTACCCATTGTGATGTCACTTAAAGTGACAATTGTGAGTTCACTTACTTACCAGGTAGACAAATACGCCCAATCTGTACCCTGTACAGCTATTTTCAGCTATGTGCATGAGGTCTTTAAGTTCTTTGTACATACAGCAACATTGAGTCCTCTGTCTGTGAGATTATAATTGCATTTGTAAAAATATACAAAAAATAAACTCAAATATAATGATTTCACATGAATAGATAAACATAGGTCTTCTAAGAATACAAAGTTCCTTACTTTTATTGATTGTAGGGATTTTCCACAATATGTTTTTAGCTCAGTACATTTCATATTTGTGGCTTCATTCAGTTCTGCCAAATCTCTTTGGCATAAAGTAAAAGTATATGTAAAGCCCATATGGTCTTGCATAGAGTAAGGAATGAATAAATGAATGTTTTTACAGCTTTGTGTCCAGTATTATGTTCTCCACAAACTTTTCTTCATCTGAAGAGTTTTCTTTAATCCAATGGACCACATCTAAAATGGTTGTGTTGGGATCCAGTAGTTTGACAACAGAAACATTTACTCCTTTCTCTTCAAAGACACGTTGCTGTAATGTCATTGCCAACATAGAGTCAATTCCTAAAGAACTCAGAAGGCTACCCATTGTGATGTCACTTAAAGTGACAATTGTGAGTTCACTTACTAGTGACAAAATGTAATCCCCTGATTTCTGTGTATTAACTCTGGATCGCTTTATTTGGTTTTTGCCATCCAAGTTGTTCTTATATTCATTCACCAAACTGAACAATCTCCTCGTCATACCTGGTATGCGTGAAGCCAGGCCGTCATAGATCAATTTAAAATCAAACTTGACTATTGCCTGCTGAGTATTGTTTAGTAAGAGACATTTCTTCAGGTATTCATGAATTTCTGGTACATTTAACAGAAGTAGTCCTCTTGCTTGCAAAATCTTACGAACCTGTGGTTGATCCAATAACACCCCAGTATTCAGAGCTCCCCAATTAATTGATTGGGCAGGAAGACCAAGATTTCTTCTGTATTGGCAGAAAATGTCCAGAAAGGAGTTGGCAGCAGCATAATTAGCTTGTCCGTAGTTTCCAATAAATGAAGCAACAGATGAAAAACATACAAAATAATCCAGTTTTTGGTTTAATATGGCACAGTGGAGATTGACAGCACCATCAACTTTTGGGCTCAGGACCTTCTCAAAGAGTGACAAATTTAACTTCTCCAACATGCCATCATGCAGAACAACAGCACTGTGAAAGACACCTTTGATTGGAATATTTGGGAAGATCTTTTGTATTGAATCAATAGCTTTCTTCACCTCAGCATAATGGCCTATATCACATGGTAGTGTTTTTATCTTAGTGTTCTCTTTTTCACTCATTGCTTTGGCTATTTGTTGTTTCATTTCAGTATTTGGGTTTCTTCTTGAGAGAATCACAATGTGGCCACCTCCATTGTTTAGAATAAATTTGACTGTTTCAAATCCCAAGCCAGTCAGTCCACCTGCCACAATGTAAACAGCATTGTGCCTAAAAAGAACGGCATCAGAGACAGACATTGGTATCTTTGCAATTGTGTTTTTGTCTAACTCAATGAGCGGTAAGGATTGTGCTAGAAAGTAGCTGGACACCATATTGTTCAGATTGGATTTGCTGTTAGAAGGCTGAATTATGGATTTTGGAAGGATGAGAGAAATGTCTGACGACAGTGATCGAAGCCATTTGTAGATAGCCTTAGCATACTTTTGTAGGTATGCTCTTTGGAAAACAGTTGCAAGGTCTAGTATGTGTATGTGAATGTTATGTCTGCAGTTGATTGCTAAACTGTGGAATTGTGTAGATTTTTTCTGGTCACATATGATTACAACATCCTTAAGTTGGGGAAGCTGGGCAAGGTCTTCTCCTGACATTACTTCTGATGTAGGAAGTATAATCATGGCACTGCACTGTTTGCCATTAGCTGTACTTCCTGGAGATATTGTGGTTTCCCATCCTCTCTGTTTTGCTGCCTTTGATAAAATTGTACTCAAAACTGACTTTTCTTCTGTTGTTACAATTGTCAGTTTAGATTTGTTTTTTGCACCTGGTAGTCGGTTATGTAAAATTTCCCAGGCTAAGACAAATAGCGAAACAAAAGGTGATTCTCTTAGCACTGGAAACGTCTTAATTAAACAGCAAACACTCTCTGGCAGCCTCACTGTGGAATTTGCAACTGTTGGATAACATGAAGCAACTCTATCCCCAACTTGAATTTTGCGGACATCTTTTCCAACGGCTGTTACAGTTCCTGCAAAATCCAGAGCAACTAACTTATGTTTATCAGAAGCCACACCATTCCAGTACAATGTGTTTCCATATTGCCAGCTGGAAAGACTGACTGGAAAATAGTCTTCAGTGTGGGCACCTATTTTGTTTATTATAATCTCTACATCTTTGCTTGAGAGCTCATTGAGTTCAGAACTATTTGGTTCAGCAGAAAGATCAGTCATAGCATGAATATCTGAAGTGCACAAGGTAAAATTGTCTGACTGTTCTAAGGGTGCTGATAGTTGTGCACTCTTCTCACTGTCTGTGTATACAATTTCACCTGTGTAAATACAGCCTTCTTTTATCCTTACCTCTGGATGATCATTTGGTTTGTAATGAAAGACAACTCGAGCGAGTGCTGCCACATCTTGAGGACTTGAAGAGCCGATATCGATCAGCTGAAAGGTAATATTAGGCAATTCAAGAGTGCAAGCTCTTGTCATCCCAGCAAAAACAAAGCCAGGATTAATGTGATCTACGGTGCTTTCTGTTGTTCTGAATGTGACTGTCTTGATACATGCTTCAGAGCCTTTCTGTCTTACTGCCAAAATCAATTGTCGGTAGACCTCACAGCATTTTGATAGATATTGTGTGGGATTATTTGGAATTGTATCGCTGAGTCTATGGATCCCCCACATAAATACAACATCTTTAGACTCATTGCTGAGTAGTTTGTGTAACTGGATGTCTGAATCCCAGCTGCTAAAGTTAATGTAGCTCACTTCCTCATGTAGGTAGGCTGATAATTGCTGACTTACTCCTGAGTTATCTGCATATATCAGAATGCTTGGCTTCCTATTTGATGCATTCTTCAGGCTTGGTGTCTCTGTCCACTTAATATGAAAAAAGTGGTTAGCTTGTGTTTGCACAGCTTGTTTCATGATTGCCATCCTGGCATTTTCTATCTCTGCTAACACTAAACCATTGTTATCAGCAAAACATCCACTGACTTCAATGTAACTTTTTGTGATTATTAGTACTTTTATGTAGATCACCATTTCTTCTTGAAGAGGTTGGAGAATCCTCAAGCTTCCTATAGAAGATGGAAAAATTGCTGCAGGTTCTTTTTTTCTAGAACCAACCACACAACCAACCATTTGAAGGAAACAGTCTAAAATCACTGGATGCATGTGGTATTCATACATTGTTTCTTTGATTTCTTCAGTTTTAATCTTAGCAATCCCTTCATTCAGCTCTTCCCCATAGTGAACATCACACAGCTGTTTGTAGACTTTCCCATACTCAAATCCAAAGGTGGATAGTAATGCATAGACATCATCCGTTTTTAAAACATTTTGACATCTCTTGACAACATGCGGAATGTAAATTCTTTTGTCACTGTCTGTTCCACTGTTGTTATGTGTCACATGCCCAGTTGCATAAACATGTGATGTCAGAATTTCAAAATTAATGACTTGGTCTTGTTGGTGTATCTTGACATTTAGCTCCTGAGATTCTCTTTGAAGAATACAGGGATTCAAAAATGTTGTGCTGATTTTCAAGGAGTGTAAGGGCACCCTGGGCTTCAAGCTTGTAACTGTAGCTGCTAATGCAAGTTCTACATAGAATGCACCAGGAACAAGGGCAGACCCCAAATTCTTGTGTTCATAAACATATGATGTCAGTGATTTTGAAAGAGTACATTTAAACTCAGTGAAATCTGCACTTACATTGTGCATCAGTGGATGAATGAGAGAGGCTGCAGATTGGTTTCCTTGCCTAATTTTTTCAAAACAGATATCTTGCTTGTTGTGCTCAAACTGATATCTTGGAATGTAAGATGGAGGAGATTTGTATTCACAAAAAAGATTGTTCCAATTTGGACTGAAACCCTTTTTGAAAAGATTAATCAACAGAGAAAAAATAGTTTCATACTCATTTTTTGGATGCACAGAAGGCATAACAGTTGTATTTGGTCCAAGGATATCAACAATGTTTTTTTGTAGTGCTCTGCGAGGCCCAACTTCTATAAACACAATGTTTTCTTTGTTATTTGTAGAAGCTTTTATAGCTTGTTCAAACAGAACTGGCTCACGAATATTTTTGGCCCAGTAGTCTCCAGATGTAAAATCTCCGTTTGTTGCCGGCTTACCACTTACTGTTGAAATGAGCTCACACTTCAAATTATTAGCAGGTAAGTTCTGCAAAATGTCTTTTATGTCTTCTAGTATTGGGTCCATCAAATGGCTGTGGTATGCAGCAGGGACATCTAAAACATGGAGAAAAATATTCCTTTTCTTGTAGTGTTGGGACAAGTGATCACTGATCTGCTGTATAGCTTCTCCTTCTCCAGAAAGTGTACATGAGGAGGGACTGTTGTAAGCAGCAATGCATGCTTTGCCATTGTATGACAAGATTACATCTGATATTTCTGTTACTGGTACATTTCCAACCACAAGCATTTTTCCTCCAGTGACTGAACATTGCAGTTTGCTTCTGTGATAAATAACTTTAACAGCATCTTCAAGTGAAAGAAGACCAGAACAATATGCTGCAGCAACTTCACCCACCGAATGTCCCACAACACAGTCTGGATTCACCCCCCAATGTTTAAGAAGATCTACTAGTGACACCTGGATGGTAAAAAGCAACAACTGTGCAACATCTGGGCTGGAAAAGTCATCATATTCATTCTCTAGCAATTGTACCACGGAAAGGGAAGTGTAAATTCGAATGATCTTGTCTACCTCTAAACATTTTGCTCTGAACACTTTTTCATTTTCTAGCAAAACCTTGCACATTCCTTTGGAAAGGACTCCATTCCCACAGAACACAAACACAATCTGAGGGCTTTTCATGACTGGAGGTGTCTCTGTATTTACAGACTGAAGCTGTTTCTGAAGATTAGGTAAGGAAGATGCCAGAAATGCTGCTCTGTATTTGAAATTAAGATGACTTCTTCTGCAGGCAGCAGTATAGACTAGGTTCTCCAGACATATTGATGATGGCATTTTGCTCAGCTCTTTTTTTGTGTCTTCAATGCTTAGCTGAAGTGATTTGCTGGAGGCTGCTGAGAGAATTAATATTTCAGAAGGTCTTTTGGAGTCATATTTGGAGTTATGCTCTTTGTATTGTTTGACAACTACATGAGAATTAGTTCCTCCAAATCCAAAGCAGTTAATGCCAGCCATCCTTCCAAATTTTACATCTTCATGCCATTTTTCAGGAGCTGTTGGAACAACTAGTTTGGATTCTTCAATTTGTTTAATTCCAAGTTCTTTAGAATAATGTAAAGAAGGGGGAATCACTTCATGGTGCATCATTAGCAGAACTTTTATCAATCCAGCCATCCCAGCAGCTGATTCTGTGTGTCCAATATTTCCTTTAACTGATCCAATCTTTAAGGATTTCATTTTACTTGGATGTTTTTTCCCAATGGTATTTCCTATACTGGTGACTTCTATTGGGTCCCCAACAGGCGTTCCAGTGCCATGGGCTTCAAGATATTGTATTGAACATGGATCTATAGCTGTGTAGATACGACTTAAGAGTCTTTCCTGCTGCTCTAGAGATGGTTTGGTAATTGGTGTTACTGATCGCCCATCTTGGTTAATTGAACTTGCACATATGACTCCCCAGATTTTGCTGTAATCTTCTTTAGCCTGTAAAACAAAAGCAAAATGTGTTCTTAATTAATAAATTAAAAGAACATGTGGAAATAATGTAATGAAGGAAAGTGTATGCCTGTTTAAAGGCAAATTATATGTATAACGTCTTAAGATGTATGCTGAAGTAATGCAAAGATTTCATATATTTCATGTGCACCCCAGATTTTTTCAGGACATACATGCAATTCCCCATTTCTGTGGTGTTTTTTTATGTTTTAACTGTTGTTGGACTATTGATCATCCCCAAGTCTTGCGGAGTACATTTTTAGTTCCTGGATAATTTCTAAAACCTATTAGGCGAAACAAGAGAACACTAAGTTGGTTATTCACACAGCTGCCGAAGGCAGCTGAGTGAATAACCCAGCCGAAGTAAAGTGAGCTGAACTACTTCTGGCTTGTACGGCTGATTTGAGCGGTACATTTTCCGCTAAAATCAGCCATACATTGGCTGCCATCGGGTGCGATTTGGTCAGCCAATGAATGACGACTGAACCGAAGGGCTCCAGCGGCCGAAGAGAGTTGAAGGATCAGCCAAAGCTACGGCTGGATCCATCGGCTCCTTCGTGAATAAACCCCTAAAACGTTTTTTTCTATTTTCCCCATTGTCTGTCTCTACCTGTAGTCTGCAAAAGTATTCTTTTACAAAGACATATACTAATTTATAGCTTGCCTACTTTATCTTAGGAGGTTTTTCACTATAGAGCCGAAGGTTTTAGCCAAATGTTCGGCTAATCGTTTGGCTCACTTCAGCTGCAGAAACCCTTGTTTCTTGTGAATAGCACATACAGCAGCCAAAGGCAGCCAAGATAAATGGCTGAACGCAGACGATTTGAACGAACAGGGTATGGTTCGGGAAGGCCCAACAATCAGCAGGAGAGGGGAGAATGGTCCGCCAAAGTGGACCGAATCCCTACAATGTGGAAACAAATGGGCAGAGAGCCTCTGTTTGACCTGCCCGTCACTGCTGCCAAAACTCCACTGCAGGCTGCTGCATACACACATAGGAGGGCTACTTTCCCCATCATCTGCTGAAGACACAAATAGGGGAAAAGCATGATCACAGTGAAGCCTGGCTGCTATCTCACCTTCACTGATGACACAGTCACAAGTCTAGTCCCATGCTTGCAGAGCTCAGCACTGCATTTTTCAACTCAAGTTCAGTGCTGCAAACTACCAGGAGCTGCTGCTGGCTGGGGTCGTCTAGAGCCTTGGTTCTCAACTAGTGGGTCGTGACCCAAAAGTGGGTCGCGACCCCATGTTCAGTGGGTTGCCGTGTGCTTTCCACTTTTCTAGGTGAAAAGCTCATCAGCCTCCTCCTAGCGCAGCATTGTCAGTTCCCACGCCGAACAGCCATTCAAAATATGCTGGCCGTTCCCGAGTGTCAGCTTGAGGTGGGATGTGCTGTGGCCGTGAGGGAGCTGCATCTATATGTACAGCTCCCACACATGTCCTGTAGAGGTGCCTGGACCAAAGTGATGTCACATTCTGGCTACCTACAGGGTATGCAAAGGGAGCTGTGCAAGCAATGCACATATGGATGGAGCTCTGTCACTGGACCCCAGGGTGAGGACCACTCCAGTTCTCGTAAGGTAAGGAGACTGGGGGATCTTTTGAATGGCACCCCAAAAGCACCTCCCACCCACAGGTTATCGCTCGCACAGGAAGGTGCAATACCGCAATGCTGTGCTTTCCAGTGCAGTGCAACTTAGGTTGCGACTTAATGACAAGGGACAAATGTGGGTCCTGAGGTTACACAGGTTGAGAACCACTGGTCTAGGGCATAGCTCAGTGTGTTCAGTGCAGTGAGATATATCAAACACTGCATCACTTTAGATGTGTTCATTCCCTGCACATCCCTGGCAGCCTCTGGGTGGAGCAGGCTTCCGATCAGAACACAGGTCTTGGTGTTGCGCTCTGGGTGATTAGGGTGTTCCCATCCCAGGCACTCCCGGCACACCCTGTGCGTACACCTATGTGCCAAACGTTTGTCTCAGCTGATCCAGAAGTTGCATTAGCGGAGACGCAGTGGGCTCTTGCCTTCGGTTTGGCCGAACATGCTGAGGGTGTTTAGCTGAGCCCAAGGGAGGTGAAGTGAGCAAAGGCAGCCGATGCATGGCTTAAAATAGCCATACATGGCTGCAGTGAATGGTTGAAGAGGCTTCGGATCCCTTCACTTTGGCTCGTTCATTCATTAGGCTGCTTTTGGCAGCTTTATGAAGCACCCCCTTAATGTTCTCTAAAAGATATATGGCAGTGCTGCTAATTTGTATAACGTATACTACAAGCATTATTGTTCATTTCTCTTGATAGGCAGAGCCAGATGTCAGTCACGCAGCTGGGCGAATCCAGGCACAATTGTCGGGATCCGCTTCAGCTGCGGCGTCTCAGTATACCGCGAGCAGTAGCTTGCGGTATACTGCGGCGCCTCAGTATACCGCAAGCTACAGCTCGCGGTATACTAAGCCTAGGGTGACGGGAGGACGCTAGTTTGTGTCCTCCCATTAACCTAGGGAGAACTATGGGGAAAAAGCCTTAACCCCATAGTTCTCCTTTAAAGCACAATTGTTTCCATTGTTTCCAAATGGCGCTGAGAAATCCCACAATATAATTAGCTATGATGGTTCAAAGAACATATACTTGAACCGCTGAACAGGATATGCTGATGAAAATACACTTTACCTGTTTTAAAGGTTTAAGAACCACAATTCCACATCCTTCTCCTCTTCCATAACCATCTGCCTTTTTGGAAAACGGTTTACTTGTTCCCTCAGGAGAAATCATTTTTGCCTTACTGAGAGCAACATAGATACGAGGATCTAAGATACAGCTGACACCACCACATATTGCCAACTCGCAATCTCCTATGAAAGGAAAAAAACATTTTCAGGGGTTGTACTGATATAAAAGACAAGTCTGGTTCTAAGGATATGTAAATCACAAGTGTTTCAATCGGAATCAATCTTAAACGGCTAATTAACCCCTTCAGCATTTTGGAAATTATGTCCAGGTCTTGAAGTAGCTGAAACAAGTTCTAGACATGTGCACTGCGAAAAAATTTGTTTAGTTTAGTTTCGTTTTAAATTCGGATTTGTGTTATTTCGTTTTTCGGGATTCGGGTGTTAAAGTTAATTCGGATTCGGAATTCGGATTCGGACGAAATTCGGTAGCGGTAGGTCGAACGTTCGTTTCTTATTCGTTTCTTATTCGTTTCGTTCGTTCGGGACATTTGAATCGGCTCCCCGGCCAAACAGTATGGAGTCGGCTTCCCGGCCAAACAGTATGGAGCCGGCTTCCCGGGCAATCAAGAAGCTGGGTGGCAGGTAATGACACGCTGCCTGGCTTCCTGATTGCACCGGAAGCTGGCTCCATGCTACCGGAATTACCAGTATCCGTACTTGTTATCAGTGAGTACCGAAATATAATTATCAGTACTCGTACTCGATACCGTATCGGTGCATCCCTAATTTTAAGCAAATAAAAAGCACTTAGAAATGTAAGCAGCATTTTTCAAAATTAATTATGCAATGTCAATGGGAATATATACTGTAACAAATATAAAGTATCTGTCATCCCAAATTGGCAGCAAAAGTGAAAATACACTTTAAAGCCAGAAGCTTGCTGATCTCTCTCTGTTCTGTCAGGGAAGATCCACTGTGCTGGTCACCGGGCCCCCACAGGGGACAGCGGAGCCCAGGGAAGCCAGCGGGGGCGAAGGGGCGGGGCACACATTCCGCCGCACCGTACAAGCAATCCAGTGGCTCGCATGTATCTAAACAGCAATCGCCCGCTGTTAAAATTATACCAAGAACACGGCTGCTGCTGCAGGTATAACCGCTTCAGGACTAGGACGTTTTTTGACGGTGGGCGGTCCTGAAGTGGTTAAATCTGAGCTCTCGAGGGTCAATTTGTTAGTCCAAAGGGCCTTCTGTCTAAAATTCGCACAGGCCCATCTGGGTAATAAATGTACGAGGGTCAATCAAAAAGTAGAGCCTCCATGTCTTTAATTTGAGATGTGTTAGAGTGACTGTGAATGTTTATGTATCATGTGATAGAGGTGTCCTTACCCCACTAATGTATGCTTTTATTTTTCAGATTCAGTAATCAGAACCATGGATCTGCAGCTAAGACAACAAGCAGTAAACTAATTTTTTGCCAAAGAGGGTTGTGCACCTAAGGAAATCCCTAATCAGCAGAATGTTTATGAGGATGATGTAGTGGACATTAGCAATGTATGGCATTGGTTGAAAAAGTTTCAAAAAGGAGAAAATTAAATTCCACTACAGTGTCCCCATAAACATTCTTTAGCCGATTATGGATTTCCTTTAGCCGATTGTGTATTTCCTTAGGTGCACAACCTTCTTTCATCAGAAATTAAATTACAGTTTGTTGTTTGAGCCGCAGATCCATGGTCCTAATCACTCAATGTGAAAAAGAAAATTGGGGTAAGGACACCTCTATAACATGATACATGAACATTCACAGTCACTCTAATAGATCTCAAATATAGACATGGAGGCATTACTTTTTGATTGACCCTTGTAGAAGTGGTCAGTCATTTTATGTAATATCTCAAACTGGGCAAATTGCTGGGAAAATATTTCTGTATTGTTTTCCCATAGGCATATATGATTATTTTACACATTGTCACAATGCTACAAACCGTAAAACAAGAAAATGTTCTGTGGCTAGAGGAGATTTAACAGAGGGGCGCCAGACGTTATGAATGGATGGAAGTATGACCCTAATTCAATTGAATTAAATTGTTCCCTCACCCCCAACCTTGATGGTCTGAAGGGCTTTAATGTAGAATGTCTACTCAGTAAGCAGAGAGCTGCAATTTTCTACTTTGTTTTTCAAGGTGGAGATTTCATCCGAATCCTGCTATTACAACCTAGTGAATAGACCAAGCCTGTACAACAGGTGTTCAGACTTTTTTGGACTTTGTTGGTTGCTAAACGTTTTATGTAGACATCATGCTGGGCATCATTCAACCCTAAAGATTGAAGACATTCAGTTATAAAGCTACCTGGTAAATAACACTGTTTTATGTTTAAGCCACATCATTCTTTCCAAAGCTGTATTGCAAACTTGCAAAATGAAAGCACTGCATTTTTTTCACTGTGTTTTCCTAAAGCATTACGGTCTATTATACCAGGAATCTTGTTTGACCCTAATCACAGTTAGTATGCAGTACCTTGTTTGATGGCTTGGCATGCTAAATGCAATGCAACAAGGGAAGAAGAGCAGGCAGTATCCAGCGATAGAGAAGGCCCAGTTAGATTAAACTGATACGATATTCGGTTTGCTGCTATGCACATTGAGGTGCCTGTTCCATTGAAGTGATTAATTTTTTCAGGATAATTATTGTAAATAAATTCTGCGTCTTTGTTCATGAGACCTGAAAAGTAAAGGACAAATGTCCACAAAACCAATTTGAGCCAAACATTATACTTTAATTATAAAAGTAACCTCTGCTTATGCTTTTCTAAAGTATATGTTGTGTTTTTAATTGTCTGGATTTGTGATAAGTTCAATGTAAATCACAATAAAATCAGAGGTTGACCAACCATGCCATAATGTGCAAATATGAACAGCGTACTTGAACATCATGGCACATTTACCTGTGGGTGTGCTAATCTCCAGCAATATGAAGTTCCAAAGTTCTGGTCTCCACTCCATCACCACAGCTGCCATAATCTTTTTCTGGGTCCAGCATCTTCTTGCTTCACCCATTTGGTGGGCATTGGTGATGTAATTAGTTTGAATGCGCACTGCAGGTACATTACCTCAGCACCGAGCTTGATTACCAAAACCGTACTTTGTACTGCACATGTGCTACAGTCAGTGTACAGATTAATTTTTTTTTAGCAGGTATGTCTTATAAAGTCTCTACTAAATAACTATTTTGCTTATACAGGGGTGCACAATTCATATTGCCCGATGCCCGGGTCGTTTTTCTTTACATTTATATTTAGCCCTGCTGCAAACTTAATACTTCGGGCACCCTCTTGCTCTATCCTAGACTCTCTTACCCACATTTCCAATCTTTCCCTCTCTACTGGAATCTTCCCTACCCCTCTCAAACATGCACTAGTCACCCCAATACCCAAAAAACCTCCACTGGACCCTACCAACCTCAATAATTTCAGACCTATCTCCTTACTCCCATTCACCTCTAAACTACTAGAATGCCTTATCTACAAGAGTTGACACCTCGCTAATAAAAACCTTTTGGACCCCTTTCAGTCCGGCTTTCGCCCCAAACACTCCACTGAAACCGCCCTCCTAAAACTCACCAATGACCTAATAACCTCTAAAAACCATGGCCACTATTCTTTACTCTTGCTATTAGACCTCTCTGCTGCTTTTGACACTGTTGACCACCCGCTGCTCCTCAAAAAACTCCACTCACTTGGCCTTCAAGACTCTGCTCTCTCATGGTTCTCCTCCTACTTATCTATGCGCTCCTTCAGTGTCACCTACAATTCTAACTCTCCATCTATTAATGTCTTCCTTATATTGTAAAGCGCTGCGCAAACTGTTGGCGCTATATAAATACTATGTAATAATAATAATAATAATTTAGAATTTCACTTGCAAATTGCGAGCACTTGTTGGTTAGCGCAGTCACCTGACCACTTCTTCGTGGCACAGTTAAATACAGCTTTGGTCAAAAATATTTTTTGTATCACAACAAGTAGAGTGTTATGAGGGGCAAGTAGATTGGTCCCCCGCTTTAGTCTTTTAGTAGTTTTAAAAAAAATTCCACACTTCTGACTATAACTATACTTATAAAGTCTCATCTAATAAAAGACCCTACCTGCTGGCAAATTTTTGTTTTAAAGGTTTATTTCCACTTTAAGCATTTCAGTCCTGAATTTCCACTAAATAATCAGATGTCCACAGCATATTATAGGTACTAATATGTGTTACTTTTTAGGTGTCCTTTATTTTTCATACCTATAAAGACTCCAGTTTCAGTTCCTCCGATACTCTCCATAGGATACCCAGCATCTTCCAGAGCCCTGTATGTACATTGCAGTAGTAATTTGTGCTGTGGATCCATTTGATCAGACTCTGAATTATGGATTCCAAAAAGTTTGTTGTCAAACATATGAATTCTAGGATCCAAAAACAAGTGTCATGTTAGCAGTGCTTTGTGAGACATATGTGTGGTGCTGTAAATTATTCCAAGAGATCTATATTTGTTTTATATTTGGACAACACTTACCCTTCCACAATAGCTGCTCGGCTGGTGCATATTTTGCCTGGCTTGTTATAATCTGAGTCATACCAGTGCTTGGTGTCAAATCTTTCTTTAGGTATCTCAACTGTGCAGTTCTGTCCCTCAATAATAACTTTCCAAAAGTTATCAATTCCCTCCCCTGTTAAAGAAACAACGTTGTATTAAAGGGACTATTTAATGGTTCGGTACACGTTTTTCTTTCTTCATTATTGTCAGGGCTAAACAGCAAAACTATAAAAAATATTTTAGTAAAAAAAAACATGTTATTTACAGAGCTCAGTGGCTAAAGCTAACATTTTCACATACAAGTAAAAGACTCAAAGCACTAAGTGATCTCTTTTCCTCTTCTCCTCCATCTGAATATCTCCATCCCAGGTTAAGTACCTGTAAGAAGGTAAGAATGCAAATACTGCTATGCTCTCTCTTATAGATAACCTATAGTACTTCTGGAATCCCTTGATATATATATTAAACTCCCTGATATCTAGCATCCAGGGGGATTGGTAGATTCTGGATAAATGTAGTTTATGGTTGCTTGAGAGTTACTATTAAAAATAGGTCTAACTAATGTCATACCCCATACTATACCATACCACCATATCATAACATAAACTCTGTATTGACTTCATATCAATATTGAAATGCATTAATCAAAAGCAAATGAAGACAAATAGACACACAATTGTTTCCAGGATAATACATGCCACAGATCAGCAGAACAATGAGTACACAGGGGATTTATTTTTCTGGTTAGATGAGAGCTCTGGCTAGTTGAATTCCAGATAACAGAAAAGAGATATAAAGAACTTATAGACTTAAAAAATATAAATATTAATTTGGTCCAAACCATTATAGTTTTTGTAAGGTTGTAAGGGTTGGTCTGATGACCACTGCATTGGCATGGGGATGCACCCATACCATTTTTTAAAGATCGACTATGAGTACCGATACTTTTCCGCAAGTACTCGCCAACACCAATTACTGATACTTTTTAAAAGTGTCATGTGACAGTTTTTCTAAATGAATACAGACTAATGATTTTAGGACAGTGTTTAGCACCAGTGCCCTGTCTCAGCTGTGACCCTGGAAGTTCTGCCATCGACTACACACTGCAGAGGGACTACAACTCCCAGCAATGCATTATATAGCAATGCAGAATACTACCAGCTATAGAGGACTACAAATCCCAGCAATACATTATACATACAGGACCGGTGCAAGGATTTTTGCCTACACAGACAAAGGTGCATTTTTCTACCCCAGCCCCCCTCCCCGGCTGCCTTATGCTAGCGCCAGCCCGGTCCATTGGCACCCTATGCAGATTATGCCCATGTCTCATGAATAAAGCATCGTGCCATGGACAGGCCCACATCCTCATACATTTTCTATCCTCAGCTCGCCGTGCCATTCATCTTGGCATGATGAAAGTAGTTTGTTCCTGGCAAACCTGTGCCAGTCACATGTCTTCATTGAATAAGGGCCCATTCACACAACGATTTTTTGCGATCGCACCACACTTTAACGCAGGGCATTGCTGTACCATGCATTACGGTGCGGGCGATCACACTGTGGGCAGGAGGCATGTTTATGGTGCCATGTTCCCTCCCTCCCAAGAAAGCAGGGAGGCTTTGATGATGTGATCCAGTGCGTTCATGTCACGGAAGGAGAACTCACCTCCTGGGAAATTGCATCCTATTCCAACTATTGCTATCTGATCTTCTGGGTCATCCATCATCCAGTATTTCTGTGGGATAGAGAACATGCAGAAAGAAGAGACTATAGGTAGGAAATTTTTTCTCACAAAAAAGTATAACCAAGAGTATAAGAGTATAACCAAAAAAGAAAGAGCTTTACCAGCTTCTCTGGGGGGTCCCTAGGTGACATTAGGGGTCTTAGAGACCCCTGATGTCTCCATAAAGGGGACCTGTCACTGTAATTTGATATCACATAGGGGGATTCTTATCCTTCTATGTGATAACAATCAAGTTAAGTGTTAAAAAAATAAAAATTGCTCACCAAATAAATACACTCAAAAACGACTATTGCGCCAATTACGCCGCACATGTTACACATCGCCACAAACGTTGCAGTGAGAGCAATAATTTTAGGGCCATCAATCACTGATAACAGTAAACTGATGAGCGGTAAAATATTTTAAAGCGTCGCCTATGGCCAATTTTGACTATGGTTGTTTTTTCAATTTCGCGGGCACGTGCAATTTTAAGGCTTCACATGTTTGGTGTCTATTTACCCAACATGACCCCGTCTTTTATATTTTCCATAAAATTAGGTAATGTTTCATAACATAATGTAGGAAAAACTGTTTTGTGTTTAAATATTCTGTACTTTTTTTTATTATATAGTAAAATATAAAACCCCCAGTGGTGATTAAATACCACGAAAAGAAAGCTCTATCTGTCCCCAAAAAATGATATAAAATTAATTTCAGTACAGCGTTGCATGACAAAATAAACGTCAGTCAAAGTACCGCATCGCTCAATACTGAAAAATGGCCTGGCCAGGAAGGGGGTGTAAACACAGCGGTCAGCAAGTGGTTAGAAAAAAACAAACCCCAGAAAGCTGGTCATGAAACTGCATGTTTGGATTTTAGAACCTGATAGGGGATGCCCTATGGTGGCTATAGTCTCAGCATTTTTTTAGGCAATTTTAATTAGGTTTTAATAAATAAAATGTAAAATACAAAAAAAATATGACAACTGAACAACTGAACACGTCTAAACAACCCAGGGTTTTCATTGAAACTGTTGACAAGTTTCATTCAGTCATTTTTATACATTTTAGAACTTTATAAAACTAGTTGGAATTGCCTTGTGCAAAGCAGACATTTACAGTGTGCTAATCAATAATATGGGTTTTAAATTACAAAAAAAAATAATTTAAAGTCAGACACAAACATATCAAGTATGTAGGTAAGGAGAAAAGAAAGAAAAGGGAAAAAGTTTTTTTGTTTTTTTTTACCTGTGATCTGTTTCTTCAAAGCAGAAATGTAGGATATAATTGAGGAATCATTTTTTTTATAGTCGCTTCAAAAAAAAGTTAACCAGTCAGCTTTCAGTGATATTAAGTAGCTACAGATTTATAAATAGACCCCTAAATGTACCCCACTTCACTTTTTTCAATTTTGCTATGTTGCAGCCTGATACTACAGTTGTTTAAATTCTTCCTTTTTTCTCATTAATCTACACTCAGTACCCCATAATGACAAAGTGAAAACAGAATTTTAAAAATGTCTGTGAATTTATTAAAAATAAAAAACTGAAAAATCACATTGGCATAAGTATTCAGACCCTTTGCAACAAGACTTGAAATTTAGCTCAGGTGCCTCTCATTTCTCTTGATCTTTGCTGAGATGTTTCTACACATTGATTGGAGTCCATATGTGGTAAATTACATTGATTGAACATAGTTTGCAGTTCAGAAGTAAAGAACACAGAGCTCAGTAGTAAAAAACGCAGGGCTTAATAGTAAATAACACAGAGCTCAGTAGTAAAAAACGCAGGGCTTAATAGTAAATAACACAGAGCTCAGTAGTAAAGAATGCAGAGCTCAGTATTAAAGAATGCAAAGCTCAGTAGTAGTAGTAAATAAAACAGAGCTCAATAGTAAGTAAATCAGAGCTTAGTAGCAAAGAACGCAGTACTCAGTAGTAAAGAATGCAGAGCACAGTAGTAAACAATAAAGAGCTCAGTAGTAAGTAAATCAGAGTTTAGTAGCAAAGAACGCAGTACTCAGTAGTAAATAATGCAGAGCACAGTAGTAAAAAAAAATTATAAATAAAAAATAAAGTTTTTAAAATTTGTAAAAAATTGTTTTAAAAGTAAAACAAATATGTTTATTAAAAAAATTATAAGAAAATATAGTGCCAAGGAGGCTATTAACGATAGTAGAAAAACATACCACATTCTAAAATTGTTCTGCACTAAAATTGTATTTCACTCCTTGTATTTTGTGACTGTTACGTACCGTGGTGCGGGCCCGAAGTGATAAGGAGGACCTCCCTTGCGGTTTCGTCTGTGGACCCCTGAGGTGCAACAGGGGGTCACAGGCAAGAGCAGCACGGGTGCCGGTATGGAATCCTGGGTGCCAGCTGAGCGTGGTGCTACACTGGAGAATACCAAGAATGGTCAGGAGCAAGCCGGGTCAGAAGCCAGAGAGGTAATAATAGTAGCCAAGCAGAATCCAGAGAGTGGTCAGAGACAAGCCAGGGTCAGAAGACAGATAGGGAATGTAATATCCAAATCAGAATCCAGAGAATGGTCAAGGACAAGCCAGGGTCAGAAGCCAGAGAGATGATCTAAGAACATAAACAGGATCCAGAGAATGGTCAGGTACAAGCCAGGGTCAACACAGTAAGGTAAAGTAATAGCAGGAACAGAGCAATACTGACAGGACACAGGCTGAAGAGCACTCAGCAATGACTGAGAGTGCTGAGTCTCCTTCTATAGCCCTAGTGACATCACTGGGCGGCGTCAGGACGCACAGGGGCGTGTCCCCCCGGCCCGTCGCGTCACAGGTGGGCGTGCCTCGCCGGGCCGCCTCGTCACTGGTGGGCGTGCCCCGCCGGGCCGCCTCGTCACTGGTGGGCGTGCCCCGCCGGGCCGCCTCGTCACTGGTGGGCGTGCCCCGCCGGGCCGCCTCGTCACTGGTGGGCGTGCCCCGCCGGGCTGCCTCGTCAGTATTAGCAGGAAGAAGTAAACATGTGTAGAGGAATATGTACGCTGCCATTGTTGAACTCCTTCTGAAAATACTTAATAGTTTATTAAGGGATACAGGGACAGCAGAATTCTGAGACAGTGGGGGTGATTTACTAACCTAAACACATGCACGCACCAGGTGCGTGTGATTTTCACACAGCAAAACGTATTTATCAACCAAAAAGTCTCTAAAAGCATATTTCCACTAATGCCATATATGGAAAAATCATGCACATGATGCATATATAATGCTGCTTCACAGTTTAGACAAAAATGGTTAGCTCATGCATTTACATTCCTGCATTCATCAACGCAAGCAACACAACATAGAGCTAATTTACACAACATCACCTTGTAATTCATGCAGGGCTTTGCACAACACACCTGCTGGGTGTGTACACACTACAAAGGTGTTTAGATTCCACCCATAGATCATGCTGGGAGGGAACACACTACAGAGGTGTAGTGGTGTGTTTATAAGGTTAGTAAATCAACCCCAGTGGGTTATGCTGCAACCTTTAGGAGCATTGGACACTGGCAACAAGAACAATTGTTGATCAGGCAGTGCAGACAAATTCTTGGACACTGGGAATCTTTGGCTTAAGTGTTGGTCTGCTCAACAGCAGTTCAAAAACCACTTACTGCGTATACCCTTTGGGGGAGAACTCCTCTTTGGCAGTTCCCTGGACAAGTTTACCAACCACTTTGGCACTGGAACATTTTTTCATTAAAATCTGAATTGTTAGATAAAAAATTACTTTAAACCCCCAAATAATTATATATTTTCGGAAATCAGAGCTCCTGTACAATAAAAGCTGGTAGCTGCAATTTTTTTATGTTGCATGATAGTTGCACAAATATTTCTTAAATCCATATTTTTAGGAAAGAAATACACTAAAATGAATTCTAGTGTACATAAACACAATGTAATACTCGATTTTTGGGTAAAATCTACAGGATAGGGTCACATAGAGTAAATAGATACACGCACATACACGCTATGGGTTGGACTTGATGGACCCGTGTCTTTTTTCAACCTCATATACTATGTAACTATGTAAACAGCCTCAAAACTGTGCACGCCTGTGCAATGGTGAAGACTTATGGTATCCAAAATTGTCATAGGCGTTGCTTTTGAAAAGCCTTTACCACTCATCAATATAGAGTTAACAGCAAATTATGGCCCTAGAATTATTGGTCACACACCGTCATTCGTGGCAATACCCAATAAGTGTGGCACAATCGCTGGTTACACACATATGCATGCATTATGTGCTTGTTTGCATTTGTGGAACAGTCTGCTTTTAATTAAATGTTTTAATTTTAATAATCTTTATCTTTAAAAGTTTTTTAAACTTCCAGCTTTATTGCTAGCATAAGGGGCTAACTACTATGTGATAGCATTGGCAGGTGACAGGTTCTCTTTATGGAGACATTAGGTTTATTAGACCCCTAATGTCTCCACTGCCCTCCACTGCAGCTGCTCAAACACAGGATTGTGCTTGATCATCTGTTTAGCCGGCATTTCAGTCAGACTTTAGACAGGTCTGAAGCAGGAAGTGCTGAGAGCACAGTGATCACAGAGCAGATCAGGGAACAGACACCTTTTGCCGTGGTCTCAGGCCTCCAATGGGCAGCATGGAAACCATTGCAGGGGGTGCAGTGGTGACAGCACATTTAGAGGCCAATATAAGTGATTAGGCATCTCTACAGCCGCCCAGATCACTTGTACTCAAAAGCCCTCTGCCTGCTCTAAAAATTATACCAAGAACAGGGCTGTACATCTGTGATCTTGGTATAACCCCTTAAACACTAGGACGTAGAGGTATGTCCTATGATTAAGTGGTTAATCTAGAAAACCTCCTTCCTCTGGAACTAAACTAAAGAGTTTGTATACCTCTAAGCCCAAGGCCAAGCTTGGGACTCAATTCCCCCATAAACTAAACTTGTGGAAAAATCATCCTCAAAATAAAGTGTGTGTGGGGGGACTTCTGTTAACCTTTGCAACCACCTGGACCAAAAGCATATTTACTAGGGCTGAGGGATGTTGTGTCCAGGGGCTACAAGGTAGAAATCTAGACTCTACCTCCACCCTGCTCTGTGCCATTTCAGCTGCCAATGTTCCCATAATGATTAGCAGACCTCCACGCTACCCTGGCACAACTCCTGTCCCAAGGAGTCATTGCCTTAATATCAGAGCAAGAAAGCTTTCTGGGTTTCTATTCCAACCCATCCACTGTTCCCAAAGCAAAAAAGGGGCATTCATCCCATTTCAGACCTCATAGCGCTCAACACTTAATTTAACAAAGTTTTGTATGAAATCTACCCAGTCAGTCATTGCCTCCCTCCTTCTGGGAAACTTTCTAGGCTTAGTGGACAATAGATTCCTACCTGCATGTCTCCATCTTTCCAGTGCATCAACACTTCCTGCGATGGCCATTTACATACAAGCGGTCCGGCATCTGTAAAGACGCCCGATCGTTTGTATGATTCAAGTGAGGGTGCACCCCCCCTTACCTCTGGTCGCCGTTGCTGTTCCCGCCGCCGCCGTTCCTGCGATCCTGGGCGTCCATCCATCCCGGGCGTCCATCCATCACGGGCGATGTGGCGGCCCTGTGCACTGAGAACGGAGGGAGATCAATACCCGATCTCCCTCCGCTCTCTGAATGCAGGAAGTGATGTATATTACATCACTTCCGCATTCCTCTGTCACTCTCCGGTACAAAAACCGGAGAGTAGCTGATGAAGCAGATCTGTGCTTCATCAGCTTCTCTGGGGGTCCCTAGGTGACATTAGGGGTCTAAGAGACCTCTGATGTCTCCATAAACGGGACCTGTAACAGTAATTTGTTATCATATAGGGAACTAGGGAACTTCTCAGCACCCTATGTGATAACAATAAAGTTAAGTGTAAAAAAGTAAAAAAAAAAAAATTGCTCACAAAATAAATAAATGTACACACACAAAACAAAACCCACACATTTTAAAAAAAAGTCCCCCACCCCCACATAAATGCGCAAAAATACGTTAGTCTACACGGAAAAATGACGATTGCTCCAATTATGCTGCACGTGTTACATATCGCCGCGAACGTCGCAATGAGAGCAATCATTTTAGGTCCATCAATCACTGATAACACTAAACTGATGAGCGGTAAAATCTTTTAAAGCGTCGTCTATGACCAATTTTGGCTATGGTGTTTTTTTGTGATTTCGCAGCCGCGCGCAATTTTAAGGCTTGACATGTTTGGTGTCTATTTACCCGACGTGACCCCGCCTTTTTACCAAAAAATTGGGTACAAATTAATTTTTGATAAAATAATAAAGGGAAAACCATTTATAAAAAAAAAATGTATTACTTTTTTTGTTATATAGTAAAAAAAAAAAAAAAAAACACCCAGTGGTGATTAAAAACCACCAAAAGAAAGCTCCATCTGTCCCCCAAAAAATGGTATAAAATTAATTTCAGTACAGCGTTGCATGACGGAATAAACGTCAGCCAAAGTACCGCAGCGCTGAATACTGAAAAAATGACCTGGACAGGAAGGGGGTGTAAACACAATTAAAACCACAATCCACACTGTGAGATAATCCCCCCTTAAAAACACTCACAGCAGCAGCAGCAGTGTTCCATTCAGCACTGAGGATATGAGAGCATATGTCTGCATTGGGAAAAAGGAGATCACTCACTGCAGGTCTCTACAGTGTGAGTTTACCTCACCCTCCAATAAGTGATGATGTCACTTGGCTTCAGCCAATGCATTTTATCACTGATTTACTTTTTTGATTGACAATTATTAAACCCTTAAAATTCCATAACATCAACACACCAAATGTATTAAAACTGTATACTGAGCTACCTAAAAATAATAATATGATTTTCCTTCACTGAAGCTCCTGCCTCATCTGCACCGTAGATGGAGGTCAATCTGGACCGAACTGGTCCAAATGGGTATGGTAAACTGAAATCATCAGACTCCTTGCAGATTCTCGGAGGGATTCCAGACTGTCCAGGATCTCTTGACCCAATGACCATTTTATTTCACGATCACTGGCTTTAATGACATGGCTGTTGAAGCCCAGATCGTAAGGGACAGGAGATCTGAATCCGTTATTCCTGTGCTCCTGAAAGCTAGAAAACCTACCTCTTGCCAGGTATACGATTGTACTTGGAAAGCGCACTGAGTATGGTGCGAGGAAAGGAAATTCCATCCCAGGAAATAATCTGTGGGGCACATCCTCACTTTTCTCCAGTCTGGTCTGGATCAATATTTGTCCTTGAGTACTATCAACGGTGAAATCATGACTCTAGCAACCCTTTTTCAAAAGGCCATTTGCCTCGCATTCCTCTTAATGTTCAACTATGTTTTGCTTGCCAATGTCCAGTTCTCCTGAATGTGGCAGCATAACGCAGTGTCTCAGAATCCTTCTGACCCTGTGTCCCTTAATACACTCCAAGAAAATTATTTTACAGTATGTCAAAAATCTTGTTTTCATGGCTGATCCTTTCATTTCAGTACCTTTTGATATGCTGACCCACGTCAGGGGCTAAGACTTCACCTGCAGCATATTTGCACTTTCTGCAAAATACAGAAAAAAGTACTCCTAGATTAGGTACTCAACAAAGTGGAAAAATGCCACATTTTATTAGACATGTAAGCCGGCAATAAATTTGTTTAGTTTCATTTCGGATTTTGTTATTTAGTTTTTCGGGATTCAGGTCCAAAAGTCAATTTGTTTTGTTATTTGGATTTGGATCTTTCTGAGTTTTCGTCTTAATTTTGGACAAGTTAAATGGCAATTTACGAATACATGTCTGTTGCAAAAAAGAAACATTACATTTTTTAATTTTTTTTAGCTTTTGACAGTCCACTGGAACTATAATTTTTTTTTTTAAAACAGCGTTCAGACCCCCCCCCCC
>NW_017309238.1:27975-35307 GCF_000935625.1 Nanorana parkeri | reverse complement strand
ATAATTTTTTTTTTTAAAACAGCGTTCAACCCCCCCCCCCCACCCCCTAATTCATATCAGATCTTTTGGGGGGATCCCAGCACTAGAAAAACAAAAAAAAGTGTGGGGTCCCCCCAAAATCCCCTTTCAGACCCTTGATATGAGCAGCAGCCTGTAAGAGCAGGAAGGGGGGTGGACAATTGTGCGGCCCACCTCCCCTACAACATACCAGGCCACATGCCCTCAACAGGGGAGGGTGCTTTGTTATATAGATATATCTATATAGATATATACAGTATATATTAGGGATACCAAATACCAAGTACTGATATTTGTCCAAGTAATAGATACCAATTGCTTTGTAGCTACTCTTGTGATGTTTTTTATTTCATTATTGTTGATCACAAACCCTCTGTGTTCCATATGGGTGACATTCACCATCGCGTCTATTATAGTGGGAGTCACTGGTTTCATGGCTTTGTATCTAGTTAACTTAGATTCCATATCTATGATCAACCATGTTATTTGTATTGGGTTCTCAGTAGATTTCTCAGCCCATATTTCATATGCTTTTGTTTCCAGCAAGAAATCCACAGCTAATGAGAGGGTGAAAGATGCACTGCACTCTCTCGGCTATCCTATAGTTCAGGGAGGTCTCTCCACCATCCTGGGGGTCATAGTACTCTCCACTTCACAGAGCTACATATTCAGAACATTTTTCAAGATTATATTCCTTGTTATTGCCTTCGGAATGCTCCATGGGCTGGTCGTTCTTCCAGTGCTCTTAGCATTATTTGGAACTTGTGGCAAAAAACAAGTTGACAGTAAGGAAATAAATCTGCCACAAATTAAAAATGACCCATAAAATTCAGATTTACAGCTTTCATTTTATGAATCCACAATACATGATAGAACAACTAGCTATAAGAACAACTAGCTATACGAATGGAACTTTTTTCCAGATCCTGACTGTCCATAATTGATTTTAACTCTACATTTGTAAATATTTATTTATATATTCTTCGTGAAAACAGTGATACTGGTACTAACAGTAGTGGAAAAAGTATTAATAAAAAGGAAAATCTCTTTTTATTTTGAATTAAAAGTGTCATTATTGCATACCATACAGTATATAAAGCTTTTAACATCATTTGGCAATGTTATATTAGCAGGAAAAATACATATTACATTTTTTAAATTGCCAGACTAATAATGTCTACGGCCTCATTCACACAGGCGCAGCTGCCCATCTATAAAAATAAATAACAGTCTGAGAGATGCTGTAGCTGTATGGATCTTTTCACACATCTCAGCGTTGTTCGGCCATGGATTGAGATAGCTTCGTGAATGAAAGCTGCACCCAGGAGCAATGATCTATTCCAAACTGCATGTGATAGTATCACATACAATTACAGGCAGACTGACACTTACAGATGTGGCCGCTGTCGACCGGTCATTAACTTAAACATGTGACAGTGGCCACATCTAAACTTGAGATTTGGGATTCCTTTTGCAGGATTTGATAGGTTCCTGAAGCAGGAATCCCAAATTGCATATTGTGAACATGGCCTTAAAGTTCATCTAAATTCTCCTGTATGACAGTCTAAACAAGTCCCAAATACAGTTACTATCTGATGGTCAAGCCTCATAAAGTAAAGAAAAATCACGCTCTCTAAATTCAGGAGCAGTGGAGCATCGTTGCCACACTATCACAGGAAGTAGTGCAGATGCATTTATAATTAAGTGCTGCAACAGGCCAGAGTTCAACTTTAAAATGAGGAACAAAACAACTCTCCTTCAGAAGAAGATACTACATAATTTGGACCAGAATTATTGCAGAGCTGGTTACTTCAACAAACTGCAGTACTCAGCTCTGGAATAGTATTTTAAAGTAATATCTTTGGGTTTCAAATTTGGTTACCAATCTAAGTCTATTTATAGACGGTTGAAATTTTGATGAAAGAAATCTTGATGCTATTTTGCAACCACAAGGTTTGGACCATCAATGTATTGACAAATTAAAGGATTAAAAGATTTAATATGGACTTCCGGTTCCGGCGCCTGATGTAGCGGCAGCAGAGATTTGAGCTCCCGCGCGCCCAGGGCTACACTCGATATAAAATCATACACCAGCACGCCGAAAACGTCCCATAACCTTCTCGAACATTTTGCCTCCTCGTGTGCCGATCCACATGGATACATTATTGGCGAGGCGACGCTCTACACCCCAAAGCCACCCCAAATCGCGGCAAAAGACCGCCATTCTCCAAGATGGCCGACGCCTCTGGGAGACAGGATATCAGCGCTTCCTCCGATGAGGACATGCCGGTGCTATCCGAAGTGGCGAAGCTGCTGAAACCTACCATCCAGGATGTAGTGCAAAAAGCGGTCGCCAAAGGTATGCAATCCTTGCGGCGCGACTCACTGAATCAGGGCCAGAGAATCTCAGAAGCAGAACACCGTATTGTGCTCTTAGAAGAGGGTACCGAGTCCTCCTCCTCGCAAATTAATTCTGCTCGACACATTCAGCACCTTTTGGATCGTGTTAAGGATTTGGAAAATCGTTCCCGGCGGAACAATCTGAGGAATATTGGCCTCCCGGAATCCTATCAACCCTCTATGTTGCCGACTATATGCGCACACAACATTCCGGACCTGTTGAGCCTTCCCGCCCCCTGCAAAGTGGAGCGGGCTCACCGGGTGGGCCCTAATACTCCTGACCGAAAAACACCTCGACCGGTCATTGTACGCTTCTTGGATTACAACGACCGCCTAGCAGTCCTCCAAGCCTTCAGGTCCAGGAAGGGCCTACATCTGGATGACAACCGTCTCCTCATCTTTGCTGACTACTCGGCTGAGGTAACTAAGAAGCGGAAGGCGTTCGGTAAAGCTTGCTCCCTTCTATACCATCGGAAGGTCCGGTTCACCTTAGCTTACCCAGCCAATCTCCGTTTTCAGTCTCCGGACAGAATCCAGCGCTCCTTTCAAGACACCGAGGAGGCGCTCACCTTCCTGGATCATATGGATCATTTTTCTTGTTCTACTACTACTACATAATGTTTAGCCCCGTTGGCCATACAATCATTGAACCTATGTTTCATAGCAGTTCTCAGGTAAATCCCTCTGCCCCACGAGGGAGACCCCCCCTTCGCTCCTCTTACATGCTCCTTGTAACGTATCCCAGATACCCATGTGCTCAGATGTTACCAACTCCTTCTCTGCTGGATATGTGTGTACTTCTGCCCAAAATTATGTCAAGTATTTTGGTTTGTGTAATTTTATTGATAGAAATATGTGTTCCTTCTATGCATACCCATATGCCCCTATGTCCCAAGATATCTGAATGATCTCCTGGAGCGCTAACGGCCTCCGCTCACCCGCTAAACGCATAATGGTGCTTCGACACCTTAATAAATTCAAACCAGACATAGTCCTCCTACAGGAGACGCATCTTCCTCAACAAGATGTGACCCGTTTACGTAAACTGTGGGTGGGTGAGGTTGTAAGCTCCCCAGCAGTAGGTAGGAAAGCAGGAGTAGCCATCTTGTTTCACAAATCTCTCAATTATACCATATTGCATACTGCCACAGACCCCGAGGGTCTTAAGCTGTTGGTGAAAATCAAAATCCACAACAAGATATTCTCCATATATAACTTTTATTTCCCGAACTCACTTACGGCTACATTCTTCCAGGAGACCACTACATGGATCCTCCGGGACACCAACCCCCACAAGCCCCTGGGAGGAGATTTTAATGCAGTAATGGTGACAAACGAAGATAGATCGGGAGTGTCTCGGGAGTCAGCTACACCTCCCACCCAACCTACGAATCTGTCCCAAATGTCAGCAACGTTAGACTTAGTTGATGTATGGAGGGTCCGTAACCCACTGGAAAAGGAATATACTCACTTCTCAGACGTACATAAGTCGTTCCCCAGAATAGACTATTTTCTGGCATCGGACTTTATGGACGCTCTGGTTGGAGAGGCCCGTTTGCTGCCCATTGCCATATCAGACCATGCCCCCATATTCCTCCAGCTACATTCCTCCCTTCCTAAGGGTGATGCATTTCTGTGGCGCTTCCCCTCTCACATGTACAAGGATCCCTCCTTTAAGTCGTTCTTGTCGGAAGCCTAGCACGAATTTCAGTCGCTCCATGACCAACATGCTAACAACCCAAATCTTCTCTGGGAGACTGCGAAGGTAGTTCTCAGGGGCAGAATTATGTCCTATGTAGGTGCCAAGAAAAGACACACCAAAGCCCAATTCCTGAAGGCTAGCTTCTCCCTTCGCCAAGCCCAGCTAACGTTCTCATTACACCCCTCACTGGGAAGCAGTGCAGTTTGGAAGAAAGCCAAACAGGACTTTGAGCTGTGGTCTGCCCAAAAACAGTCATTCTACCAGACCCAGTCAACACTACACTTTCATCAATTATGGAACAAGCCAGGCAAGCTTATGGCCAACTTGACTAAACCAAAGTCTTTTAAATCCCACATCTCCTCCCTACGATCAAAGGCGGGCACCCTTGAAACTGACCCCAAATGTATCAATGATACTTTGCAGGAGTTTTATGCCAAACTATACTCCCCATCCCCGACTGACACTACCCTGGGTGATGCCTTTCTGTCCTCGACGGCCCTCCCGACCATTTCAGAGGACGATCTTTCATGTCTTAACGTGGACATAACACAGGAGGAAATTACACATGCCATTAAGTCCACAGCCAGTGATAAATCACCAGGCCCCGACGGGTACACTTACGAGTTCTACAAACTCTTGCAAGACCAGGTGACTCCTACACTACTGGAAGTTTATAACACCATATGGCAGGTAAAGTGCATATCTTAATACAGGGCGTGAGGCATATATCAAAGTAATTCCCAAGAAGGACAGGGACCCCACTCTCCCGGACTCTTACTGCCCGATATCTCTCATAAATACAGACGCCAAGCTACTTTCCAAGATAATTGCGGACCGATTAGCCAAAATTCTGCCACATTTGATTTCCCCGGCACAAGTTGGCTTTGTAAAAGGACGTTCAGCGGTCGCAAACATCCGCAGGATATTGGCAACACTAGAATATGCGAAACACCACCCAAATACTTATCTGGCCTTGATCTCGATTGATGCCGAGAAGGCTTTCGATAACATACAGTCCGTTTATTCTAACTCTATATGCCTCCCCCTGTGCCCGTGTGTTCACCCCGGGCTTCATTTCCCCTAGCTTTCCGTTAGCTAAGGGCACCAGACAGGGATACACCTTATCTCCTCTATTGTTTAATATTGCCCTTGAACCTTTTAAATGTCACTTTTTGCTGCAGCAGTGCAGCAGGTTCTATACATCCTACAGATCCACCACTTCACAGGCAGGTTATGGGGACCCTCCAGGCACAATATTTGAAGGAATTTTTCATTTTTACTCTTACCCTGTAAATCATGTAAAAATCACTGTTCCTTTAAAAAATATTTTTTTGGGTTTTTTTTGCTTTAAATTTCATTGATTCCTGTCATTCAGGGCACTACCCGGATCCCCATACACTTTTTATGGCCAATAAATTGCATATAAGGCTTCAAAATGGGGACCTTTAATTTTCTGAGTTCTACCCCCATAGACTTGCATTGAGTTCTAAGTTCGAGTTAGAACTTTTTCCATGTTCGAAAGTTCGAGTTAGAACCGAACACGGGGGTGTTCGGCTCATCACTACTCAGGAATCCCCTTCAAAACACAGCAACTTAAGATTATGTTATTCGCGGATGACATAATTTTATTCTCCTCTAACCCATCTCGAGATATCCCATTAATCCAAGACGCTTTTACTCATTTCCAGAAATTCTCCGGCCTCACCATAAACATATCTAAAACAGAAGTCCTTCCACTCACCTCACTAGCCTCCCTCTCACAGCTACACACTTTTAAGGTTGCCACACACACTATCAAATACCTTGGACTACACATAGGCAAAACACAGTCATCCCTCTACAACTTGAATTACCCACCCCTCTTCCAAAAAATACAGAATGAATTACTTACCTACAAGGACCTACCCTTGTCATTGTTTGGCAGAATTCATCTCGTCAAAATGATCCCCTTTGCTAGGCTTCTGTATCCCTTACAGACACTCCCTATTCTACTGAAACATAAAGATGTAACTGCTCTCAACAAGGCTTTCCTGTATTTCATTTGGCAAGGGAAGAAGGCAAGAATATCCCTAAAGAAACTCAACCTGCCCAGAGATGAAGGAGGTATGGCCTTTCCAAATCTCAGACTGTACAATTTGAGCTGCCTACTACGACATTCTGTAGATTGGGTGTGTTCCGCGTCGCGCTATTCCAATTTTTTATTGGAGTCCAACATGGTACATCCCTGGAGACTACCGTCCCTCCTTCATTGCCCCTTTTCGACCCTACCACCCCACATCCGCTCTAACATACTCTTACGTGACACTATTATCGCTTGGAGGGAGACACAAGATATTAAAACTGAACCCTTACTTCACCAAACATTTACCGCTTAAAGGCAATCCCACCTTTCCCCAAGGAGAGGATTACGAGGCATTCGCCCGGTGGGACATCAAAGGGATCTCGCAGTTTACCAACTTTTTGCACACTTCCCTTAATAGACTTTTGACCTTCGCTGAACTTCAGTCTCTCTACGGGATCCCAGAGAAAGACTTCCTGCATTATATGCAAACTACTGCCCACTTTAAAAAACTAAACCCTAACATTTCTAATCTACTACTTATAACTCCAATGGACAGGATTCTTTCGACTGACACAAACTCCATATCTCTTTTGTATCCACAACTGCGCCAAGCAGCCCTGCCCCCCCCTTTCCAACTTTAACCTAGTTAATTGGGAGAAGGACATACCAGTAGACGACATTGTTGAGATAATATTGCAGGGATATCGTTCACTGTGCAAAGTAATACCTAACGAACAATGGAGGGAGACGCAATTTAAAATCATACACAGGGCCTATTACGCTTTCCAAATCAAATTCAAACAATCACGGGAAGTTCCCTATCTAGACCACTGCCCCAAGTGCAAAATGCGGGCTGCTTCCCTATTTCATTGTTTGTGGAGATGTCCTCAGATTCAGTCCTTCTGGGTCGAAGTAGCATCCTTTATCACTTTGGTAACAGGACAGAGACTCCAAGTGGAGACCCTCTTATTTTTATTTAATCACTGGGACTCCTCCCTACGATTATAGCGGCCTCAGCCGTTCAGTGAAGCAGTGGATAAGCATCTCTTTATTGGTGGCAATGAGATGTATCCTACGGGAGTGGATATCACCTGTCCCTCCAGTGGCGGAGCTAAGGAACAAAGGGCCCTGGTGCAAGATTTTTTTAGGG
>NW_017309238.1:23782-27961 GCF_000935625.1 Nanorana parkeri | reverse complement strand
TGAACGGATGATCCGACACTCTCGGCGCAGAGATGGGGGGCCCGCTGGCCGCTGGGTACCGATCCGGCGCTGGGACTGTGCTGGGCCCTCTAGAGGCCCGAGGCCTTGGTGCGTCCGCACCGCCTGCGCCGACGGTAGTTCCGCCACTGTCTCCCTCCCACCGTCAAGAGATTGCAAGACGACTTACTACACCTGTTCCACCTAGATAGGCTAGATGCTTCTCTGAACCTGCAAAATGAGTCAGGGGTAACCAAATTCTATGACAGGTGGCTCCCCTACATGAACTTTGCCTTCTCTTCCTCCGAAAAGGAAAACCTACTCCTGCCCTTCGAATTCTCAACGTGTCATCTACTTGATAAGATACAACCCCGTTAATTTGAAAATGGATAAGACACTTATCTAAGACGCTGTTATCCTAATACCCAGTTGCAAAAGCCAATTTGCTCGTGGAGGCTGCCACGCCATAAAATCCCTGAGATACTATTTCTGCTATGCATCGCGTTCGCTCTCACTGGGTGTTACCAAAGGACACAGATCATTTCGGACACATCGTCACTCCATCTTTACTTTATTACTCTTTTAGACCTAATATCATACGATAACACACATAGCCCTGGTATCACCATTAAATGGGTATATTAATGTGGGGGGATGGGAGAATGGACCATAGCACATTTGATCTGTTTTTGCACATTCTCTCCTCCCCCCATTACATAATCCGATTTATTGATTCTATGATCAATTGTTTTAATGTCTCACTAAAGTGGGGTTTCGTTACTCAGACTTGCCTTGTTGACACCGTAAAATGGAGCGAAGGACAAGTTTGACAAGTTTAATATGCTGCGTTTATTACGCTTATCATGTATATTTTAGTTGTTAAGTTTATTAATGGAAAGGCTATCTCACGACCTGCGCTGTATGTGGCTCACCACCTTTCATTTTAGTCCCCTAGGGATCTAGGAGTGCTCACTAATGATACCCTGATTTTATGATCCCAGGTATGGTATGTTGTGTCCACACCCTCTGTACCCATACAATGTAACTCTATATTACAGATGTACTGTATTTATGCCTTCCTTGAAAATAAAAATGTTATATATAAAAAAAAAAAAAAAGATTTAATATGATTGTTTTAGTTATAGGTTTTTTTGTAAAGGGGTTCTATAAATAATGAATCTAATATAGAAATGATGGTGACTGGTAGCTTCTTTAACCCTTTCGCTGCCAAGCCCTCCGAAACATTTTTGAATTCAGCTGGCCACGCCATTTTTGCAATTTTTGCCATTGATTTGATTTTCAACTGCTGCGTTGCTAGCGTTTGTAAAAGATCCCCCAAACCATATATTTTCTGAAAGCGCAGGCCCGGTAGAATAAAAAGATGGTGATACTAAATTTGTAGGCCGTGCGATAATTGCGCAAATGTTTCTCAAACTAATATTAAACCAATAAAAATACACAATTAAATTGTTAAACACACCAAAATCAGTATCCGTGCCCAAAAAAAAAAATTCTGACTAAATCTAAAAGATAAAACTGTATTGAGTCAATAAATAACAAATATTTGCAAATTTGTAATTGTGCCTTTTTGTGAAAAGTTAAAAAAATTAAGGTATGCAAAACTGTAAAAAAGTTGCTGGATACTGACAGCTTGGTGGAGCCAGCCGTCATCTCACGCCTGGCTCCGGCAACTCCCCAGGTAACCAGGGACGCTGATCTGTCATTACACTGAGAACCCGGCGGAGCTGCCATGATATCACGGCGGCTCTGCCGGGTTGTCAGTGGGTAATGACAGTTCAGCATCTGGTTTAATACTGATCCAGAACAAACATACAGCTGCTTGTTTCAAGGAAGTAACTTGGGGGGTTATTCACACAGCTGTCCAAGGCAGCTGTGTGAATAACCCAGCCGCAGTGAAGTGAGCCGAACGCTGTTCAGCTATTCACTTCAGGCTTATACGGTTGATTTCAGCCGTACATTGGCTAAAATCAGCCGTACATCCGCTGCCTTCGGTCAGCTGAACATTCTTTCTAAACAAAATGTAAAAAATAAATAAACTCTGCATACCGACCAGACCGTGTGTGATGGACTCCCGCCGCATAATGAAGCATCGGACAGATGCCGGCAAAAGAAAAACAATTGGTCAAAGATAGCGGTGACAGCTAGCTCCGCCCAACTGTTTCCTGTTGGCCGGTACCTGCCAGAGTCTTCTAGCAGGCCCTGGCCAATGAACAACTGGGCGGAGCATGTTGCGATATCACGGCCGGGTCCACCCACTTGTTATTGTTAAATGACAAATCAGCATCCCCAGGTCATTCGGGGATACTGATCTGTCATTACAACTGGGCGGAGTGAGCCGTGAGATCACGGCTGGCTTCGCCCAGCTGTCATTTGCATGGCTTTGGTCGACCGCTCTCTACGGCTCAGCCTAGCCGAAGCATATGCGTTGAGCCACTCAGCTGCCTTCGGCTGCTGTATGGGCTATTGTGAATAGCTCATACAGCAGCCCTTCGGTTCGAATGAACCGAAAGGCAGAGGCGGCCGAAGAGAGCCGAAGGATCAGCCGGAGCTACGGCTGGATCCTTCGGCTATTCAGTGAATAACTCTCTTAGAAACTATTAAAGCCATTAAGTCGCCATGGTAGCCAGTGAACTAGTATTTTCAGAGATGTTAGCAATTGCAGCATCCATACTTCATTAATACAGGTTTTCATTAAGTCATGAAAAAATCTATCTTTCTGTTTCTAGACATTTATGGCTCAGTGTTTCCTTTTTTGTTAAAGAGTTCATTACAATTGACAAATGGGGACTCTGTTCAATGCCCAAAACTTGGTTAAAGAAGAACTTTGGTCAAACTATAAAATTACATGTGTGATGTAGGCTGTTCATGCCAGTATAACCAGCCTCTCTGTTTTTCCAAATAGCCTGTGAAATATTTTGTAAATACCTGTATATCCCACCTGTAGAACCATTGGATGGACATTTCTTTTGATACGGCAAAAACTCTCTTCAATTTGCAGTAAGATTACCAACCTTGCTGCTGCTATTGCTGCTTATGCCTAATTCTACCACTGGGTTACTTTAAGGGTAAAATGCAGCCACGCATGCGCAAAAGCCCAGTCTGGGGAAATACGCCATAGTGCGCATGCGTGCACAAACGGAGCTGCGCGGGAAGACGCACAAATGGCTGGCGCACATGACGTGATGCTGTTGTCTCAATTAAGTGACTATAAAAGAACGAGCCTGCCTGCATCACGTTGCTGATGGTCTTGTCAGCTTATGTGCCTGTTGCCTGTGCCTTTGTTTGGATTGCTTATGCCCTGTTTTACCCAGATTACCTTGGACTACCCTTTTGCTTGCTGCCTGCCCCTGACCTCGGCCTGCTCTCTGGACTTGATCTTGCCTGCTGATTTTGTACTTTGCTGCTGGGCTGGATCTGACATCTGGCTTCTTACATCACAATTTCAGTCTCCCGCGTCTGCTCCTACGCTACCCGCCTGGTTTGATCCTTGGCCTGCCTACAAGAAGTCTTCAGCACGGTGTCTGCTTTCCAATCCGTGGCACTCGTGCTCCTCGCTGTCTTATAGCCTTCTGTTCCAAACTCCAGGGGTTGTAGGATGCGAGCCGCAAGAGACACCTCCTCATCTTCAGGTCTCGACCTCAGGTACGTGATAGTTACACTTAATAATGATATTAGGATTCTGAGCAAATGAATGAGAGGCCGAATACATTGGTCATAATAAGAGTTTTTAAAACAGAACTCCAGTAAGAATACATAATTGCACAGCTCATGAGATTGAAAAAGGACACAGGTCTATCTAGTTCAGTGTGTGTGTGTGTGGTTGTGTGCCTGTGGTTGTGTGTGTTTGTTTGATGATAGAAAGAGTTTGAGTCTATAAGAGTTCCTATAACCGTGTATATTATGCTCTCTGAGGAAGACATTCTACAATTTTAGATCAAACTTCTTCATGTCCCTCCTCAAACTGCGACCTCCTGTGTTTTTCAGGTAAACAGTTAAGTATTACAGTCACTATTATCCCCTAGGCTATTCCTTGCCCCCCGCAAACAGTAGCAGATTAGCAGATCGGAGTGACGTCGTGGGGCCTGGAGACCTGTTCACCTGCTGCTTGTGCGGTGTGGCCAGTCAGAGCGGAGGAGGGAGAGACCATTTTCTCGGGGGGGG
>NW_017309238.1:4512-23676 GCF_000935625.1 Nanorana parkeri | reverse complement strand
GGAATTGCCCAGTTCCCCCTCCCCTGAGAAAATAGCCTCTCCCTCCGCCACTCTGACTGGCCGCACCGCACAAGCAGCAGGTGAAGAGGTCCCACGACGCCACCTGTATCCGCCCCGATGCCGGCTCCACGGCACACAGCCGCACACCGCTCTCCATCCTGAAGAAGAAAAAAAATAGCTATTTACCTCACCGCTCCCCATCCTGAGTTGCACGCTTGAAGGCTGCATTCTTCATTACTTTGGAGCACACTGACATGCTGATCTCTCCAGCACCCTTGTGTGTGGAATTGGAAGTCTGCTAACTGCAAGTATACCTTTAAGTTGGCAAAGTTAACCCTTCACTGACATTGCTGGGATTGTTATTAATTTGTAAATGGTAAAAGTACTGTTGCTATTGGAGTTTGATTTAAAGGTCTAATGTTAGTCTTAGGCCTGGTTAACACCTGCGCATTCTGGGGACGAGTGGCAAAGTGCGTGATCTAGAGGTGCAACAACTATTCGATTTAGTCGATTAAAATCGACGATGGAAAACGTTGTCAATCAATTAAATCAATTTAATTGATCAATGAAATTGATTTAAAGTGCCTGTTCGCCGCTCCACGCCGCACACGCCACACCCACCGCACACCCCGGTTAAGCCGCGCACGCTGAGGACATGCCTCTGCTCCTCTCCTCCCTGTGAGCTTCCTGACTCGCCGCTGCCCGCCGACAATCAACGGCCCACGATTCAAAGTAAGTCACTCAGCAACGACATTCTAAACCTTTTTAATGTTTCCTGTTTTGTTTTGTTTTTTAAAGCGGCACACTGCAGAATACCAGCAGCTGTAGAGAAACAACAAATCCCAGCAATAATACATTAAACAGCCTGCATAATGTATTATTGCTGGGATTTGTTGTTCCTCTATAACTGGTCATTGGTATTCTGCATTGCGCCGTATAATCATTATACAGCAATGCAGAATAACACCATCTATAGAGGACTACAAATCCAAGCAATAATAATTTATACAGCGCAATGCAGAATATCACCAGCTATAGAGGACTACAACAAATCCCAGCAATAATACATTATATACAGCGCAATGCAGAATATCACCAGCTATAGAGGACTACAAATCCCAGCAATAATACATTATATACAGCGCAATGCAGAATATCACCAGCTATAGAGGACTACATATCCCAGCAATAATACATTATATGCAGCACATATGTATTGCGCCGCTGTATAATGTACTATATTGCACACCACACTTTTTTTTTTACTTCCACCGCTCCAAGCTTGCTCCCGTGATTGACTACAATCTCAGTTCAAACTAGTAGTCCAGGGGTGCCCACAAGGTCGGTCGCAATCTACCAGTCGATCGCGTAGCGATCACTGGTAGATCGCCATGTCCTCTCCTCCCGCCGCTTCTCTGGATCCCTGCTGCTCTCCCCAGCGGGGATCCGAGAAGAAGTGAAGGAACCGGCGGCGGGGGAGGGCGGAGGACGGAGCCGCTGTCACTAACTAATGCAGAGCAGTGAGGAGAGAGAGAGACGCTCGGCCAAGATCTGACAGCCGGCACCTCTCTCTCCCCTCACTGCTCGTCCATTCTGTCACAGTGGCTCCGATCACTCCAAACACTGGAGTGATCGGCTGATCACTCCAGTGTTTGTAAATAACTGGGGACACATAGTACTATGTGTCCCCAGTTATAAATGAATGAACAGGAGGTGATTTACATCATACATTCATAAGTTTCTCAATGGGGAGAAGCACTCTGTACAGAGGCTCCTCCCCATTCAGAAACAGCTTGATAGTAAAATATTTTCTTAATGAATGTGAAGCCTCTGTGCTTTCCATTCATTTAGAATAGAGACTGCAGAAAAAAAGATTGAGGACTTTGTGTCCTCAATGCCTTTTTCTATTTTAAAAGGGAAATATCAGGGGGCTTTTTAGACCCCTAATATTTCCCTGAAGCCCCCCCAAGAGTTAAAAAAAAATTATGAAAATTTAAAATAAAAATAAAAATAAATAATGAAAATAAAATTAAAAAAACTTTGTTTTTTTTTCCTTGCCTCAGGCGCAAAAGGAGCTGGCTAAGGTCACCCCATGTGCAACGTCGGCCACACGAGCACCACGGGAGGACAGGACGCCGGGACCTGTAATGTACTGGAATGCACTGGAATGTAAGCAGGCCGACTCCCTGCGTTCCGGTGCGGGAGGGGGTGTGGAGCTGTATTGAAGTCATTGGCATTGCCCACAGTGCGATCGCCCGCACTCGGAACGCAGACACATTAGTGCCTGCATTCCGGTCCAGTGCAATCTGCAAAAATAGTGCTCGCAGCATTTTTGCGGATCGCACTGGACTGGAACACAGGCACTAATGCAGGCGATCGCACTGTGGGCGAGGGGCCTGCCTGCGCAGCCTACGCCCCCTCCCGCCCCTGAATGCAGGTGTTTTTTCGTTGGTAGATCTCAATAAGCTCGTCATTTGAAAAGTAGATCTCCAGACGAAAAATAGTGGGCGCCCCTGGCCTATACACATACAGCACAGCAATGAAATAATAAAATGAACTAGGATCACACTAATCCAGCACGTTATAATTCTGAGTTGCCCCACTCAAGCGGCCGCCTTATATTGGGTGGGGCACGTGAGATTAATAACGTGCCGGATTAGTGTGATCCTAGTTCATTTTTCATTGCTGTGCTGTATGTGTATAGGACGAATTAATCGATTAATCGATTTTTAAAAATTCGATTAATCGAACACGAATATTTTAATCAGTAACAGCCCTAAAATTAGGTAATAATAAATGTTTCATAACATAATGTAGGAAAAACAGTTTTGTGTTTAAATATTCTGTACTTTTTTTATTATATAGTAAAATATAAAAATGGCCTGGCCAGGAAGGGGGTGTAAACACAGCGGTCAGCAAGTGGTTAGAAAAAAAAAAAAACCCAGAAAGCTGGTCATGAAACTGCATGTTTGGATTTTAGAACCTGATAGGGGATGCCCTATGGTGGCTATAGTCTCAGCATTTTTTTAGGCAATTTTAATTAGGTTTTAATAAATAAAATGTAAAATACAAAAAAATACAAAACAACTGAACACGTCTAAACAACCCAGGGTTTTCATTCAAACTGTTCACAAGTTTCATTCAGTCATTTCTACATTTTAGAACTTTATGAAACTAGTTGGAATTGCCTTGTGCAAAGCAGACATTTACAGTGTGCTAATCAATAATATGGGTTTTAAATTACAAAAAAAAATAATTTAAAGTCAGACACAAACATATCAAGTATGTAGGTAAGGAGAAAAGAAAGAAAAGGGAAAAAGTAATTTATTTTTTTTTACCTCATTTTTTTTTATGGTCGCTTCAAAAAAAAGTTAACCAGTCAGCTTTCAGTGCGTCACCCCTAGGAAATTTACAGTAACACATTGGACATAAAAATAGATTACTTATAAGACAGATATATATTCTACATTCCTGGATCAATCAACCGAACTTTTCCTCATAGTTTTTATATCCATTGTATAAAAATAACATTGACAGTCAGCTTTCAGTGAGTCACCCCTAGGAAATTGGTTACAGTAACACATTGGACAGAATACCAGATTACTTATAACACAGGAATGTAATCTACATTCCTGGATCAATCAACCGAACTCTTCCTCATAGTTTTTATATCTATTGTATAAAAATAAACATTGACATTTATTCTAGTTTAATGTTAAAGGACATTTAAACCCTCAGGGTTTTTTGCATATATCTACTTTATTGTGCATATATCTCGCAAGCAGTAGATATATGCAAAAACATTACAACAAAAAAGTTTACCAAAAAGGTTAAAACTCACCTGTGTCTCCGCCGCGCGCTCCCGTCCGAAGTTTTGAAAATTCTCGGACAGCCGCAAAGGATCATGGGGCAGGCACATGCTCAGTAGAGATCTTCGGCCGGGAGGAGAAACACAGGGTAAGTCAATGCAGGCAGCCCAGCAGGGTGCACCCGCAACAGTGAGCACATCATTAGAAAACGGCACCAGCGCTGGAGGGACTCCTGAAAACTGCTGGAAAGAAAAAGATGATCGGATCAAGAGACATCAGTCCATACACCAGCATATGGGGAGAGGGAAAAAATGTACTTTAATGTCACTTTAAGTAGAGCTTTTAAATATGTGTTTAAAGTTGAAAGTGTGGTAAATGCATTGTTTTAAATATATGTTAACTATTTATGAGCTTATGTGAGACCACATAATTACTGATGAAACTGATACTTTAGTTCATTGATTCAATTTACACATGTACTGCACCGGTTTATACTTTGTTAATCAAATTACATAATGGGTACAAAAATTTACTTTACTGCCTCTGTAAAATTGATGTATGTTAGCACTTGCAATACAAGCTTCTTTATAAGCTATTGATGGTTTTGTTTGCACTTGATAGTTTTGTTTGTAGGTTTTGTATGAGCTTTCCAGTTTGATGTACAGCTTTTTGAAAAAATTACCTTTTTTTGTTTACAGCTTTTAACAGCCATTTCACAGTGTGTCAGCCTATAGATCATATAATAATAGATAAATGGGAAAACAATGAGTTGTATTGGAATATTGGGGAAAGAAGTAATTGCTTACCTAAATTAAGTAGCTACAGATTTATAAATAGACCCCTAAATGTACCCCACTTCACTTTTTTCAATTTTGCTATGTTGCAGCCTGATACTACAGTTGTTTAAATTCTTATTTTTTTTCTCATTAATCTACACTCAGTACCCCATAATGACAAAGTGAAAAGTAGTAGTAAAAAAAATTCTAAATAAAAAATATTTGTAAAATTTGTAAAAAAAATTGTTTAAAAAGTTTAAAAAGTAAAACAAATATGTTTATTAAAAAAATTATAAGAAAATATAGTGCCAAGGAGGCTATTAAAGATAGTAGAAAAACATACCACATTCTAAAATTGTTCTGCACTAAAATTGTATTTCACTCCTTGTATTTTGTGACCTATAACTTCCAAAATGAACTGAAATCTCAGACATAAGATATATCCTATAAATCAGGACAAAAAAAGTTTTAGCTTCCTGCAAAATCAGCTGGTCCCCTGAGCACTGGCCCTAATATCCTGTTTTAGGATGGCTCCCTTTCCTTGCAGGGTCCTATGGAGCAACCCTTGTGTGTGCTAGTAAGCTGTGTGTGTCTCCACAAACACAAAGACACAGCAAGGCACTTCCATGTTCCCTGCTCCCCACTCTTCCATTTTCCATTTTTTCAAGCTAGTAAACGGGCAGCTGCTGCAGACTGCTATGTCCCTTGGTTTTATGTCACCCGGTGCTCTAACTCAGTGCTCCCCAACCTTTTTATCGTTGCGGACGGGTCAACGTTTGATAATTTTACCGTGGCCCGCTGAGGGGGGGGGACGTTGATTGTTTACATTTTAGATTGTTTTGATTTAATAATTTAAGTTTAATTGTATTTAAACATGCCTTCAAAATAAAATACAGTTACACCAAAAAATGAAAGCGTTGGAATTCTTCACCTATTCCACCACCGAAAAACTTGGCGAGATTACGTTAAAATGTGTGACCACAGGTTTTCTGGCCGGGACGCATACATATTCTATTTCGGCGGCGTATGGATACGATCACCCGCACCCCTACGGACCTGCAAATGAGGTGATCAGGGCAGATCGGCATCGCAAATCGCATGTGCAGGAGAACCTCCCAACCACGTATCTATTACCCCTCTATAACCCCCTATCCAGATATTTCTCACCCCTCTACAAACTCCCCCATCCAGATACCGACCGACATATCTGTACCCAGCTGCTGCTGCCTCCTCTCCCCCCTCCGGCGCTCGGACTTACCCAGCCAGGGAGTTGTGTGCACTCACTGCAGGGGGCGGGGCTTGTGACACACACGTCTCCTGTGACTCCCCTCCTGTAACTATGGACGCGGCCGGGAGGAGAGGTGAGTCACAGGATCCGCCTCCTCACTGTGAAGCCTGTCGGCAGTGCGGGGCCACAAAATTTATATTTGATTTACACATGGATAATATTTAGAACACAATTATGCGGTCTATCACTGTTTTTTTTCACAACATAATTATTACCACTGAATAGAGATAGAACAGAGATAGAACAAAATAATAGAAGGGTTAAGTTTTTTTGTTTTAATGTTTTATTTGTTTCAATCACTTCCCCACAATTTATACATCACAAAATCACTACGAAATATTGAGATGCAATTTCATCAAACAAAAGACACGGTTTGTGACTATATAATTTAATTTTAATTACTGTCATTTAATCATTTTAAACAAAGTTTTATGACAGAACACTTTCTTCCTATAAAGGAATTTTTATAAATGAACTAGTAGGTGGAATACACAAAACCAAGCGCAACATACTGGCTCACATTGATCACGTTCATACACATTGTTGCAGCTGGTGCTTTAACACTTTATCCTAGCGCAACTAAATTGGTTGAAATTTCTGTGATTGCTTGGGGTTAGGTTTGGAAACAGTTAAAGTGATATTAAAATCAAAAGGTTTTAAGCTATTTTAAATGCTGATGAAATCACTTACAATGGATGCTGCTCCTTGATGTTTAAAAGTTTCAGTTTCTTTCAGAATCATCAGCTCCTCCTGAGCACTGGCCCTGATATTCTGTTTTAGGGTGCCTTCTTTCACCTTACAAGGTCCTATGGAGCCACCCTTGTGTGTGTGCTAGTAAGCTGTGTGTTTCTCTACAAACACACAAGCTCAGCAAGGCAAGACACTCACCTGCTCCCCTCTCCTCCTTCCTTGTGATCTTGTACTGTGCAGGACATTAACCTCCCTGGCGGTATGATTTTTTCTTTTTTTCGTGTCATTTTTCGTTCATTTTTTTTCGTGTCATTTTTTTTTGCATGTTTTTTATTTATTTTTTTAATATCCCGCTGCTTCCGCCCCCCTGCGATGCGTACACTTGCAAGGGACGGAACCCGGGGAAAAACGGATGCCGGCAATGGCCGGAGAGCACAGCGCGGCTCGAGGGACAAGGTAAGTAAATGCTGTGCGGCATTCCCGAGTGCAGCTCGGGGTAACCGCTTATGGTATGGAAAAGTAACCCCGAGCTACACTCGGAAATACCGCCAGGGAGGTTAAAGGAGAACTATGGGGTTAGGGCTTTTCCCCATAGTTGTCCTTAGGGTAATGGGAGGACACAAAATAGCATCCTCCCGTCACCCTAAGCTCAGTATACCGCTAACTACATAGTATCCCCTATAGCCAATATCTACGTTTGAGACGCATCTGCTCAACCGATGATCAATTTAACATTGAGGCCATAAAATAAGGGACCGACTACTACTAAGAGGCTACAGTAAAAAAAACTCCTAAAAAGGACCTACCAACGAGTCATCAACCATGAACGAGATAAACTAATCTATCCGTCCCCAAAAGAACGAGGAGCTGTTGATACAAATTCCAACCTCCGTTTTATCACACGTTTCTCTAACCAACACGCAGAGATCAAAAAGACCATGGAGAAACATTGGCACCTCCTCCTTGAGGATGCTAAGGTCTCTAGTTTTCTGGGCCCCAAACCCCAAATAACCTACAGACGCTCAAAATCGTTAAAAGATCAATTAACACACAGTCACCATCTATCCCAGGATGAAATCATGGTCCCTCCACAAAGAGGCACTTTCTGCTGCCACAAATGCAATTTCTGTAAATATATCAAATCAGGTGACCATACCCAACTACCCAACGGTGGGCTATGGTTCCCTAGGGATTATATAGGCTGTAATACAAAGGGAATTGTCTATTTATTATCATGCACCTGTGGTGCGTTTTATATTGGGAAGACAATAAGAGCCTTCTCTAAACGTATTCAAGATCCTGTCTACCTGTCCTCAAACGGTAAAATTACCACCCCAGTTAGCAGACATATTGGTCTTTTTCATAATTTAAATTCTGATGTTTTGTCCTTTTATGGTTTGGAATACATAGCAGACAATATACGAGGGGGAAACCTGGACCAAAAAGTTATTCGAAAGGAAATGCAATGGATATACAAGTTACATGCTACAAAACCTCCAGGACTTAATGAAGCCTTGAGCTTTAAACCCTTTCTCCAATAAATAGTATCCGGGGCCTCTATTTTTATTTATACCATCTTCTATAACCAATAAAAGCCCATCCTTCGAGTGGTCAACTCCGGATTTGTCTCTCTCTTTACTGTGCTTCACATACTAATAACTAATTATGTCAATCTTCTCCCAAGATCAGAACTATATGTTGCTTTTTTCCTTTATTTTTTTATATACATTTGTGCGGCTCTCCTTCTTATGTATTGTATTATATGTTTTTTGGAAAATTAAATAAAATACACATAAACATAGGATCTGCTAGAGGGTTGAGAATCATAGAATGCTGTTTGAAATGATACATCTCTGTTGTATTATTCTCATTCATAGCTAGAAACGTGTCACTACAGTAGGATTTGTGTAATTGTTGAAGCCTATCATTATTATGTATAAATACTGTGCTGTATACTATGTATCATTGTTTTACCTAAACAATATTGTTAAGTATCCATTTTCTGTAACATACTAAGCCATACCTCGCTGCATGTAATGTTCCCCTCTACCCTTTCCACTCTAATACATGCCGTCTATACATATGTTTTGTTTGTTTATTTTCTAGTTGGTAACCATTCCAAGAATATGTGTTTATATTCTTCACATATATCTGTCCTCTGTGGGATTTATTATTATGTTTTTTTTTTCTGCTTTTTTTTTTCTGCTTTTTTGTTGTCTTTTTTTACTTCTCAATTTGGCTGGCTCTTTCCCTTCTCAGTGTGCTCTCAGGTCTGCTCAAGTGCCCTTCCCTGGCTAACCAATGTACGCCCATAGTCTCCAGCACGTGCGGGCATGGTCGTTTTATATAAACGACCGGCTGCGTCTGCCCTCGGCCTCCTCTCCATCTGTCAGCGGCACTTGCTATCTTCGTGTAGCAATCCACCCACGGCCCAATCCTTGGATGCTTGTCCCGCCCACTCAACACCCATTGGTTAGAGGCTGGCTTCTCTAGCTAGTCAGCTGTCCAACTACGTCAGACGCCGTCCTATATATGCCCGCATGCGACCGCCGATGCTCACAGTGTTTGGCTGGAGACGGCCACGCAAGCATCGGCTGCTTTCTGGAGTTGGAGATATTGCCATCAGCCCTTCCTGCTTGTTCCCTTAGTGGTTCTTAATACCCCCTTTCCCCCCTCCCTTGTTTTTTTGGGGGGGCGTTTCTCCTATAGGTTAGCTTCAAACCCTGTTATTATTTGATGATTTTTTGTGAAGTCTTCTATATTCCCTACTTCTTTCATGTTATCCTATGTACTTTAAGAACATAAAATCTTACCTATTCAAGTACTCAATTCCCTGACCAATTACTTCAGCTGTATCATAAAAAAGACCCCCTAGCGACAATTACATGGATCTAAAGTTTTTTTGTTCCATATTCATTTATTTTTTTATTTATGGGCATAAATTTGGTAGCTTCCACTCATGAGCTCTGATTAGCTTTCTCTGTCTCATCTTTTCATTTTATATATCTAGTAATCGGTATGATGCTCTCCAGCATTTTTAGGTGCTCTTGATGTGCTCACACCATCCTCCACATAGGACTATGGGCCATTCCACACTTTCTCATTGGTTGACATGTGCACTGAGCATCCGCTGCCTGCGCACTGAGTGGGTAAGATCAGTTGACATCTTCAGACTCACAACAGCCTTACTATACTGATTAAATGGCTAATTATTTATAAGGCTATCTTCATATGTTTTTCTAGACTACCTCCTGCTCCTGACGAAGCGCTTTGTGCGCGAAACGTGTTGAGCTCCACCAGCATCACCTGACCTCTTGTCGATGCTACAATTGTGCCCACCTTGTTCTTATCCACCAAAGGGTTCACTGTTGTCATTTACTCCAGAGTTTTATAGTGGCAGTACTGCATCTGCCACTTATGCAATAATTTGTTGTAGTTCTGTATAATTGCTTATCTGAACCGGTTTGGTGGGTTTCCAAGGGGGCTATTAGGAGGTTCCGTTTAGGACTAATTTTGTTTTTTAACCACATTACCTGTGTTAGTTTTTAATTCTAATATTTTTGCAAAATTAATAGATTTTCATTTTTATATATAATTGTTTTCGGTGTGAAGACAGATCTATTGGATCTGTCACCCTGTTAGCCAACACAAACCCTACCCTTCTCTCTTATTCTGTGCTTATATAAACTGAGACGCCGCAGCTGAAGCAGATCCCGACAATTATGTCTGGATCCGCCCAGCTGCATGAGTGACAGCTGGCTCTGCCTATCTAGAGGCAGAGTCAGCTGTACCTGCCCCTTCCCCCATCCGTTCCGCCAGTCAGCGCTGGAGGATCGGAGCGGGGAGGGGGGAATCCAGCCCCTCCCCTGTCATGGCAAAGAGCCATGACAGGATCAAGAAGTGAGCGAACGCCGGTATGTGTTTGCTCACCTCCCGATCTACTGAGCCGACCTGTGACAGTCTCATTGTCACAGGTCGGCTAGAACTATGAGGTGAGTAAAAAGCACTCACCTCATAGTTCTCCTTTAAGGGAATCTAAGCTGGGAGAGTTGGAGCCAGCTCTTGTGAAACATGATGACTGTAAGTGTTTGGGCAAAAATGTAAAGAAACTCTTTACATGACAATGTATATGTGTTTGATCTGTATATTATTCAGATCTGAATATTATTATATCATTATTGAAAATGTTTGAGAGTTTAATACTACTTTAATGTTTATTGATTCAGCAATGCAACAAAATAATCATTTGACTCTTCAAATTAATATATATTTTTTTGTATCAAATAAAAAATTAAATTAAATATAAATGAAATATTGAAACATGATTTCTACTGATATCCCTCCAATCAGCCACACAAAATCGAGGTCCATAAAAATCCAACTTTATTGTTGTAAATTCCATACAAAGTTCAAAATACAAGGTTTACACCACCTTAGTATCTCTCCCACTCCAACGCCTCTCACGCATTTCACCATCAATATATATTTTTTTAATAAATTAAATAATGAAACATGATTTTTACTGAAATGACGCAACACTACAAAACACAGTCATTCTAGAGAGGACAGAAAACCTTTTTTTCTTTAAGTGGGGGCTTACTAAATGTTCACAAGGTCGTAGTTACATAGTTTGTAAGGTTGAATAAAGACACAGGTCCATCCAGTTCAACCTATATATATGTCTTAGTGAATACAGATGTCGCTAACATCTCCCATATCCCTGTATAATCTGCAAACCGAGAAACTCATCTATGTTAAGTGTTTTTTGAAGTTATCAGAGCTATCTGCTGATACCACTAACTGTCGAAGGGAGTTGCATATTTTTACTGGTTGGTGATTCAAAGAGGAAAATTCTAAGTTTAGAAACTGATCTCTTAGTAGCTCAATTTTTAACAGTAGAATATTGTGTGGTAATTCTCTACAGTAGTGAAAACTTGATCATATCTAAATGGAGAGGAGGGTATTATGTGTTTTTTATTAAACAGTTTGAGCCATCCAGGAAATGGAAAATATTGCAATTATTGGCACTAAAGTAATAGATTATATGATTATTCCTAATATGTTCACATCATAGTGAGTGTAATGAAGTTAAAATATAACAGCAAAGTTTATGTTAGGGTAACTGACCTTAAAAAAGTGCCTCTGTAAAAATGAAACACACAGTTTGCTGATATTCTGGAGAACATGGTAATACGATCAATAGCACTGTTACTTCCTCAATGCTGATTTTGTTTCCTGGTTCTGAGTGGGGTAACACTATACAAACCAGATCATGAGCTAATGCTGCTGGTCATACCAATTAACTGTATGACCAGTTAATTGGTTAAGCTATTACTTTTTATTATTAACTGATCCTGCTTTTCTCTCTCTGTCGGTCTCACTCAGTAGCTGACTGCAGAGTGAATAGAATGGCTCGCTGTCGGACAGACTGTATACAGAGACCTCTCTCTCTTGCATTCTACAAGTTTGGGAAAGTGGTAGGCAGGTACCCCTGGGGGTTCCTCTTTATTCCCATGGTCATATCTGCTGGTCTGGGAGCCGGATTTTACTTTTTACCCCAGAGGATGTCTAATGACATAGAAAATGAGTTCACCCCGGTTGGAGGTCCAGCTAAATCTGAGAGAGAATTTGTGAGGACACACTTCCCAACTAATGACTCAGGGCATTTCTCTGCACAGAGACTTTATACAGAAGGCTCCTTTGTCTCCATTATTGCTGTCAGTCTGTCTGATAATATTATAAATGTTGATTCATTCAGAGAGCTTGTGAAGCTGGATGAGATGGTGCAGAATCTGAACATCACAATAAAAGAAGATAATGATAATGTGATCTTGAACTTCCAGCTACTCTGTGCAAAGGTCCAGCGGGACGAATGTGCCGCAATCAATCCACTCTTATCCAAAGTACAAAGTAATGTAAATCTGATAGAGACATTAAATATTAGTTATCCCTTATTTGAAGGGAGAACATTCCTGGGAACATCCCTGGGTGGGGTGAAACTGAACCCCAACAACACTGTACAGAGTGCAAAAGCAGTAAGATTAGTGTATTATCTGAGAGAAGACAACCAGCAAAGAAGCCTGCAATGGATCGAGCACTTTATCAAAAATGCATCTCAGAATATAGAAATATTACAACTGAACACTATAAAGGTAAGGAAAAGTTATTTCTATTTTTCATTCTTTCATTGAAAAAGGTACACACAGAGATAGACAGACACATAGGAATATTAATAGATACAAATAGATAATAGATAGATAATAGATAAAAATATATATGAAAAGATAGATAGATAGATAGATAGATAGATAGATAGATAGATAGATAGATAGATAGATAGATAGATAGATAGATAGATAGATAGATAGATAGATAGATAAAGATAAATTAAGAGAGATTGATAAAAAGATAGATAAGCAATATTTGTTGTAATATAATAGATTAATTTCGTTTTATGAATTCATTATCATGGCTGATGTACTAAAGTGAGGTGAAGTGAACCTGTGTTCACTTCAAATACCTAAATGTGTCCAGGGGATTTTTTTTTTTTAAAAAGGAGTATCATCCCATCCACATACAGTATTGGTATGGATTCAGTTTTATACTTTATTATTAAACTTCGAAAGTAATGCAGCAAATGCCGCTTCTTTTTCCTATAATAAAGCAGGAGTTCTACTTTAAATACGGCTGAATTTACATTGTTTTGGCTCTTTTTTTTTTCCAGAGAGGCTAAAGTCTTTTTGTCATAGTTTTTACCTAATACTCTGAAAACATTTTCAATAATTAAGTAATATTATACTAAACAACTGAGAAGAAATTTGTTTGAAAAAGAAACAATTTGCATAAAAATGCCCAGCACTGAATAATGAAGTTGCTGTCACATGATTTGATTGGGAATGTTCATTGTAAAATCATTTGTTGTCCTTTTCTCTAGATATCCTATTTTTCATCAATATCAAGGCAAAAGGAGTTTGAAGGGACAACAAAAACTGTGATTCCTCTGTATTCTATCACATATTTTATTACCATATTCTTTTCTGTTATATCATGTATAAGGTAAGAAAATGAAATCAAAATCCTATAATTGTAAAATTAGCAACATATTTCCTTTACTGAAATCTTGTATTTCTAATTTCTAATTCTAATGTTCTAATTTCTCATTCTTCATAGGCGTGACTGTGTGAGGAATAAAACCTGGGTGGCCTCTTTTGGAGTCATTTCCGCTGGGTTAGCTATACTTTCAAGCTTTGGTCTCTTATTATTATGTGGAGTGCCTTTCGTTGTCACGGTAGCAAGTGCTCCGTTCCTTATTTTAAGTAAGTTTCAAACATATTTGTACCTAAATAAATCAGTATTAGCAGGAAGAAGTAAACATGTGTAGAGGAATATGTACGCTGCCATTGTTGAACTCCTTCTGAAAATACTTAATAGTTTATTAAGGGATACAGGGACAGCAGAATTCTGAGACAGTGGGTTATGCTGCTGGAGCATTGGACACTGGCAACAAGAACAATTGTTGATCAGGCAGTGCAGAAAAACTCTGGGACACTGGGAATCTTTGGCTTAAGTGTTGGTCTGCTCAACAGCAGTTCAAAATCCACTTACTGCGTATACCCTTTGGGGAGAACTCCTCTTTGGCAGTTCCCTGGACAAGTTTACCAACCACTTTGGCACTGGAACATTTTTTCATTAAAATCTGAATTGTTAGATAAAAAATTACTTTAAACCCCCAAATAATTATATATTTTCGGAAATCAGAGCTCCTGTACAATAAAAGCTGGTAGCTGCAATTTTTTTATGTTGCATGATAGTTGCACAAATATTTCTTAAATCCATATTTTTAGGAAAGAAATACACTAAAATGAATTCTAGTGTACATAAACACAATGTAATACTCGATTTTTGGGTAAAATCTACAGGATAGGGTCACATAGAGTAAATAGATACACGCACATACACGCTATGGGTTGGACTTGATGGACCCGTGTCTTTTTTCAACCTCAAATACTATGTAACTATGTAAACTGCCTCAAAACTGTGCACGTCTGTGCAATGGTGAAGACTTATGGTATCCAAAATTGTCATAGGCGTTGCTTTAGAAAAGCCTTTACCACTCACTCATCAATATAGAGTTAACAGCAAATTATGGCCCTAGAATTATTGGTCACACACTGACATTCATGGCAATACCTAATATGTGTGGCACAATCGCTGGTTACACACATATGCATGCATTATGTGCTTGTTTGCATTTGTGGAACAGTCTGCTTTTAATTTAATTTTTTAATTTTAATAATCTTTACCTTTAAAAGTTTTTTAAACTTCCAGCTTTATTGCTAGCATAAGGGGCTAACTACTATGTGATAGCTTTGGCAGGTGACAGGTTCTCTTTATGGATACATTAGGTCTATTAGAGCCCTAATGTCTCCACTGCAGCTGCTCAAACACAGGATTGTGCTTGATCATCTGTTTAGCCGGCATTTCAGTCAGACTTTAGACAGGTCTGAAGCAGGAAGTGCTGAGAGCACAGTGATCACAGAGCAGATCAGGGAACAGACACCTTTTGCCGTGGTCTCAGGCCCCCAATGGACAGCACGGAAACCATTGCAGGGGGTGCAGTGGTGACAGCACATTTAAAGGCCAATATAAGTGATTAGGAAGCTCTACAGCCGCCCAGATCACTTGTACTCAAAAGCCCTCTGCCTGCTCTAAAAATTATACCAAGAACAGGGCTGTACATCTGTGATCTTGGTATAACCCCTTAAACACTAGGATGTAGAGGTATGTCCTATGATTAAGTGGTTAATCTAGAAAACCTCCTTCCTCTGGAACTAAACTAAAGAGTTTGTATACCTCTAAGCCCAAGGCCAAGCTTGGGACTCAATTCCCCCATAAACTAAACTTGTGGAAAAATCATCCTCAAAATAAAGTGTGTGTGGGGGGACTTCTGTTAACCTTTGCAACCACCTGGACCAAAAGCATATTTACTAGGGCTGAGGGACGTTGTGTCCAGGGGCTACAAGGTAGAAATCTAGACTCTACCTCCACCCTGCTCTGTGCCATTTCAGCTGCCAATGTTCCCATAATGATTAGCAGACCTCCACGCTACCCTGGCACAACTCCTGTCCCAAGGAGTCATTGCCTCAATATCAGAGCAAGAAAGCTTTCTGGGTTTCTATTCCAACCCATCCACTGTTCCCAAAGCAAAAAAGGGGCATTCATCCCATTTCAGACCTCATAGCGCTCAACACTTAATTTAACAAAGTTTTGTATGGAATCTACCCGGTCAGTCATTGCCTCCCTCCTTCTGGGAAATTTTCTAGGCTTAGTGGACAATAGGGATTCCTACCTGCATGTCTCCATTTTTCCAGTGCATCAACACTTCCTGCGATGGCCCACCCCTCCTTACCTCTGGTCGCCGTTGCTGTCCCCGCCGCCGCCGCTGTCCCCGCAATCCCGGGCGTCCATCCATCACGGGCGATGTGGCGGCTCTGTGCACTGAGAACGGAGGGAGATCAATACCCGATCTCCCTCCGCTCTCCTCCCGGTCTCTGAATGCAGGAAGTGATGTATATTACATCACTTCCGCATTCCTCTGTCACTCTCCGGTACAGAAACCGGAGAGAAGCTGATGAAGCAGATCTGTGCTTCATCAGCTTCTCTGGGGGTCCCTAGGTGACATTAGGGGTCTTAGAGACCTCTGATGTCTCCATAAAGGGGACCTGTAACTGTAATTTGTTATCATATAGGGAACTTCTTAGCACCCTATGTGATAACAATAAAGTTAAGTGTAATAAAAGTTTTACAAAAAAATTGCACACAAAATAAATAAAAATGTAGACACACAAAACAACAAAAAAATCCACAATTTTTTTTAAAGTCCCCCACCCTCACATAAATGCGCAAAAATATGTTAGTGGCGCCTACACGCAAAAATGACGATTGCTCCAATTATGCTGCATGTGTTACATATCGCCGCCAACGTCGCAATGAGAGCAATCATTTTAGGGCCATCAATCACTGATAACACTAAACTGATGAGCGGTAAAATCTTTTAAAGCATCGTCTATGACCAATTTTGGCTATGGTGTTTCTTTGCGATTTTGCGGGCGCGCGCAATTTTAAGGCTTGACATGTTTGGTGTCTATTTACCCGACGTGACCCCGCCTTTGATATTTTACCAAAAAATTGGGTACAAATTAATTTTTCATAAAATAATAAAGAAAAAAACATTTTCTTTTTAAATATTCAGTACTTTTTTTGTTATATAGTAAAAAAAAAACCCCAGTGGTGATTAAATCTCTGTGGGGCACATCCTCACTTTTCTCCAGTCTGGTCTGGATCAATATTTGTCCTTGAGTACTATCAAGGACAAATATCAACTGGTTTATACCAGCTACCCCTGGTATAAACCAGGGGTAGCCAAACTCCGGCCCTCCAGCTGTGGTGAAACTACAAATCCCATGATGCATCTCTCAGGGAGTCATGTCTGTGGCCATTAGAATCTTGCAATGCCTCATGGGATTTGTAGTTCCACAACAGCTGGAGGGCCGGAGTTTGGCTACCCCTGGTATAAACCTTTGTACAGAGTGTTGCTGACTGTGACCCCTTGGGATCTCAACCTGGTTTGGCACCTTTTTCAGCCCTCTGCTGCTGCAAGCTTTGGTCATGAGGTCCTTCAGGCAGCTGTTTGAGCTGCGACTTGCCCCAAGTTTTACTCTATTGTTTGTGAACATGTTGATGTTTTGTTTGCTGCATTGCCCACCCAGTTGGACTGTGTTGGAACAGCCCAGTGTTTCAGAATCCTTCTGACCCTGTGCCTCTTAATGAAAGATTAAAGGAGAACTATGGGGTCAGTGTTTTTCCCCATAGTTCTCCTTAGGGTAACGGGAGGACCCAAACTAGCGTCCTCCCGTTACCCTAGAAAAAGGGAAATAATGTCACCAGCACACCATTTTTGAAAATCAATGATCCATTTTAATGGCATATTGCCATCCAACACAGGCGCTTTCGGGGCCGCAAGGGGTCCCCTTCATCAGGCTCAGAATGACACATAGGTAACAGATACATCGACCTTATATAGACATCACACAGTGAGAATAAGAATAGACCACTCCCATACGAAAAATGACATCACTGAATCCATTCCCACCATAACTAGTTCAAATCTAAACTAACCTTGACTGTTCCAGGTGCACCGAAGCGCGAGGAGAAACCGGGCCGTTGTACGGCCGGAGCGGGTGGTTGTCAAGGCGATAGGACGCTTTCACGGCCGTGAGCGCCGCCCATCTCTCGTGCGCATGTCGACTGTAAGGGGCGCAGAGCGGCTTCCGGCTTGCGTTCCATCGTCGCTGCGCAACGGTCTGCGCATGCGCGTCACGTACCTCGGCAGCGAGGAGGAGGGCAGGGCTGAAGACTAACACTGCCGCATCCGTAAGAGGTGGAACACACAACACTAATAGCTTGCGCTTCAGCGACGGGATGGAGCCTGCGCAGTGCTCTCATGTCTTAAGAAGTGGAACCTCGAGTTGTCATAAAGTGACAGGTTCTGCCAATGGGTGGAAGTTTAGTAAAAGGTTGTCAAGAGCAGATGAGATTACGCCTCAAGGTATACAATACTACCTATCTCCAATGGCGGAACGGATTCAGTGGGAAAACATAACAACATGCGTGAAAGTTTATAACAACATAGGCTAACAATGCAAATAGCTCAATACTGTATATGAACACAAATTGTATATTGATTAGGCATCCATAATTATCCATTTAAATACAAAAGTAAGATGGAGCATCAACATCACAACGCAGGAGCTTTAGCATATTGTCACTCCCATTATTGCCATAATAAACCTCAAATTAATTGCCGGAATACCCCCAAAGAGTACTCATACACAGGTGTCATGTTATTTTGATCCGTACGTAAAACAACAGTATATCTGGATAGATATTAGATCCGGCGCTGCTGGCCTACAAGAATGAAAGGCCAGTAGGTAGATCAGTAGGTAGATTAGAGTTGGAGTTACTATTGCTTTTCCAAAACTGAAGTATGATGGGAGTGGGAGGGTATATACTAATGTTCAACTATGTTTTGCTTGCCAATGTCCAGTTCTCCTGAATAACGCAGTGTCTCAGAATCCTTCTGACCCTGTGTCCCTTAATACACTCCAAGAAAATTATTTTACAGTAAGTCAAAAATCCTGTTTTCATGGCTGATCCTTTAATTTCAGTACCTTTTCATATGCTGACCCACGTCAGGGGCTAAGACTTCACCTGCAGCATATTTGAACTTCCTGCAAAATACAGAAAAAAGTACTCCTAGATTAGGTACTAAACAAAGTGGAAAAATGCCACATTTTATTAGACATGTAAGCCGGCAATAAATTTGTTTCATTTCGGATTTTGTTATTTAGTTTTTCGGGATTCAGGTCCAAAAGTCAATTTGTTTTGTTTTTTGGATCTTTCTCAGTTTTCGTCTTAATTTTGGACAAGTTAAATGGCAATTTACGAATAAATGTCTGTTGCAAAAAGGAAACATTACATTTTTTAATTTTTTTTAGCTTTTGACAGTCCACTGGAACTATAATTTTTTTTTTTAAAACAG
>NW_017309238.1:941-2905 GCF_000935625.1 Nanorana parkeri | reverse complement strand
TCAACTGTAGAAATATCATAAATCTAGGGATGCACCAACATTTTGGCCACCGAAACGTATCAGCCAAAAATGGTACTTTGGACCATCTTTCGCCTGGAATTGCGGTGCATCTCTCATGCTTATTGATGATGGTATCAAGCAAAAAGGCATAAAAACACTCACAGCAGCAGCAGCAGTGTTCCATTCAGCACTGAGGATATGAGAGCATATGTCTGCATTGGGAAAAAGGAGATCACTCACTGCAGGTCTCTACAGTGTGAGTTTACCTCACCCTCCAATAAGTGATGATGTCACTTGGCTTCAGCCAATGCATTTTATCACTGATTTACTTTTTTGATTGACAATTATTAAACCCTTAAAATTCCATAACATCAACACACCAAATGTATTAAAACTGTATACTGAGCTACTTAAAAATAATAATATGATTTTCCTTCACTGAAGCTCCTGCCTCATCTGCACCGCAGAGAGAGGTCAATCTGGAGATACTAGTCACACCGAACTGGTCCAAATGGGTATGGTAAACTGAAATCATCAGACTCCTTGCAGATTCTCGGAGGGATTCCAGACTGTCCAGGATCTCTTGACCCAATGACCATTTTATTTCACGATCACTGGCTTTAATGACATGGCTGTTGAATCCCAGATCGTAAGGGACAGGAGATCTGAATCCGTTATTCCTGTGCTCCTGAAAACTAGAAAACCTACCTCTTGCCAGGTATACGATTGTACTTGGAAAGTGCACTGAGTATGGTGCGAGGAAAGGAAATTCCATCCCAGGAAATACTCTGTGGGGCACATCCTCACTTTTCTCCAGTCTGGTCTGGATCAATATTTGTCCTTGAGTACTATCAAGGACAAATATCAACTGGTTTATACCAGCTACCCCTGGTATAAACCAGGGGTAGCCAAACTCCGGCCCTCCAGCTGTGGTGAAACTACAAATCCCATGATGCATCTCTCAGGGAGTCATGTCTGTGGCCATTAGAATCTTGCAATGCCTCATGGGATTTGTAGTTCCACAACAGCTGGAGGGCCGGAGTTTGGCTACCCCTGGTATAAACCTTTGTACAGAGTGTTGCTGACTGTGACCCCTTGGGATCTCAACCTGGTTTGGCACCTTTTTCAGCCCTCTGCTGCTGCAAGCTTTGGTCATGAGGTCCTTCAGGCAGCTGTTTGAGCTGCGACTTGCCCCAAGTTTTACTCTATTGTTTGTGAACATGTTGATGTTTTGTTTGCTGCATTGCCCACCCAGTTGGACTGTGTTGGAACAGCCCAGTGTTTCAGAATCCTTCTGACGCTGTGCCTCTTAATGAAAGATTAAGAAAACAGGATTTTGACTTACTGTAATATCCTTTTCTTGGGGTTTATTAGAGTTGGAGTTACTATTGCTTTTCCAAAACTGAAGTATGATGGGAGTGGGAGGGTATATACTAATGTTCAACTATGTTTTGCTTGCCAATGTCCAGTTCTCCTGAATAACGCAGTGTCTCAGAATCCTTCTGACCCTGTGTCCCTTAATACACTCCAAGAAAATTATTTTACAGTAAGTCAAAAATCCTGTTTTCATGGCTGATCCTTTAATTTCAGTACCTTTTCATATGCTGACCCACGTCAGGGGCTAAGACTTCACCTGCAGCATATTTGAACTTCCTGCAAAATACAGAAAAAAGTACTCCTAGATTAGGTACTAAACAAAGTGGAAAAATGCCACATTTTATTAGACATGTAAGCCGGCAATAAATTTGTTTCATTTCGGATTTTGTTATTTAGTTTTTCGGGATTCAGGTCCAAAAGTCAATTTGTTTTGTTTTTTGGATCTTTCTCAGTTTTCGTCTTAATTTTGGACAAGTTAAATGGCAATTTACGAATAAATGTCTGTTGCAAAAAGGAAACATTACATTTTTTAATTTTTTTTAGCTTTTGACAGTCCACTGGAACTATAATTTTTTTTTTTAAAACAG
>NW_017309238.1:0-841 GCF_000935625.1 Nanorana parkeri | reverse complement strand
TTAGAGAAATCCCCTTTCAGACCCTTGATCTGAGCAGCAGCCTGTAAGAGCAGGAAGGGGGGTGGACAATTGTGGCCACATGCCCTCAACAGGTGCTTTGCTATATAAATATATCTATATAGATATATACTGTATATATACAGTACATATACTGTATATATTAGGGATGCACCAATACCATTTTTTCTAGACCAAGTACTGATATTTGTTCAAGTAATATAGATACCAATTGCTGAAACATTTACTGACTAATGATTTCAGGAAAGTGGTGGAGTGCCAGGGCCCAGTCACAGTTGCAACCATTGTGATCCTGGTAGTTATCATGAAAATGCCAAAGTATCGGCACTGGTATCTCAACTGGTATCTGAACATCCCTAGTTGTTTCTGTTTATGGTTTATTGACATATTAATATGCTTTCCCTATAGGTGTTGGAATTGATGACATGTTCATTATGGTTTCCAGTTGGCAGCAAACTAAAGTTATGAGCGGAGTTGAAGAAAGAATGGGCGAGACATATAAAGAAGCTGCGGTCTCTATAATCATCACAACCCTCACAGATGTCCTAGCTTTCTATATAGGGATAATGACTTTTACAGTAAGGGGGAGAGTGGGCACCCCTGCCGGGTCCCATTGGCTATTTTTACTGGGTCTGATAGTATCCCATTCACACGTACTCGTGCCCTTGGGGCTGAGTATAGTGCCATTAATTTTTGTACTAATGAGTATGGAATGCCTATTTGGTCAAGCGATGCCTTCATAAAGTCCCAATCGAGCCTATCAAAGGCCTTCTCAGTGTTCACAGCAGTGGCGTAACAACCGGGGGGCAGCAGGGGCGCGGGC
>NW_017309237.1:61765-84165 GCF_000935625.1 Nanorana parkeri | reverse complement strand
GCCGTATATCGGCTGAAATCAGCCGTATATCAGGTGGCTTCGACTTTTCAGCCCACCCGAAGTGCAGAAGGAGTTCAACTCAGCCCATCCAACATCTGGATTGGCTGAGCCGAACCTCCAGCAGGCTACTCGCTGCTGTGCGGTCTATTTTCATAGATGCCGAACAGCAGTGAGTAAATAGGCTATTCTCTGCTATTCTGCCCGGTACCTCTGTGGTACCGAGCAGAATAGAAAAACAGTTAAAAAAGTAGAAAAAATAAAATAGAAAACGATTGGGCAGAGCTAACAGTGATTATTCTCATAGATGCCGAACAGCAGTGAGTGAATAGCCAAATGCCGCAGAGCGGCATTCGGCTCGGCTGTTCTGCTCAGTACCTCTGTGGAACCGAGTAGAATAGAAAAACAGTTAAGAAAGTAGTAAAAAATAATATAGAAAAAGATTGGGCAGAGCTAGCAGTGACAGCTAGCTCAGCCCAACTGTTTTCTATTGGCCGGGCGGTTCTGCTGCCGTCAGAATAAAAAAAAATCACCATAGGAATGCATAGCTAGATTCCTATTGGCTATTCCACTTTGCAATAGTCAATAGCAAACCAGCCATTAAACCCACCCTCTGCTGCTGTCAATCACTAGAGAGGACCTGATGGAGAACTTCAGGTCCCCTCTGATGATTGACAGCAGCAGTGGGCGGGTGCAATAGCTAGTTTGCTATTGGCTATTTCAAATTGAAATAGCCAATAGGAATCTAGCTATGCATTCCTATTAGGGATTTTTTTATTCTGACGGCAGCCAACGGCTCCGATGTCAGAAGAAAAACAAGAAACAGAGCAGGGAAAGGTTTACTCTGCTCGATCGCGCAGAGTAAAACTTTCGGGGAGAAAGTGTTTCTCTCCTGGCCGGCCGTGAGCCGCTATCGAATAGCGGGAGACTCCTGGAGCGCCCGGGAGAGTTGGGCTGTCTGGAGATCAGTGTCCCTGGTTACGCTGATCTGTCTGTGCAAGTGGCCGGAGCCAGCCGTGAGATGACGGCTGGCTCCACCCAGCAGTCCAGCAGTCCGCCCAGCAGTCAGTAGCAGGCTGTCGGCCAGTTTCGGCTTTCACCTCTGCTCAGTCGAGCCCAAGCATATGCCATTGGCTCGACTACGCCACTCGGCCGACTTCAGGACCTGTACAAGCTATAGTGAATAGCTACGGCTAGATTCTTCGGCAAAGTAAAAAGCAGTGAAGCGCCACAAACTTGTCACTTCTCAAGAGAATTCCTTCTAGGCACACTGCAAGATGCTGCCCCAAAAGAAAGCCGGGAAAGCTGTAGATCTATGGAGTAAACACAAGGCGTGCCTTTTCTGGTGCAGGTCAATTTTATTTCAGTAAGCATGAGATAAGAACCAAAAACGTACTCACAAACGTAAGAAGAATCATAAGCTGACAGGCAGTGTGCATCCACTGGATGATTCCTGTGTGCTGTGTGCAATCAGGCTCCGCCTACTGAGTGGTGGCGACACCCAGTAGGCAGAGCCCGATTGCCCCGGGTCGCCATTGGCTGGCCGCATCATCCCGCACTCACATGGTTCCCCAGACTGATAGCAGACATGGCTACATTTACATATGATGATGAGATTTTAGGACACGGCTCCTATTGGTCATCTGCACTTTATAGGTGGAAAGGGGGAAGGTGACGTTACGTTCTGATGAAGGGGCGTGCCCCGGAAATGCGCGTTAACGTCACCAGCACACAGGAATCATCCAATGGATGCACACTGCCTGTCAGCTTATGATTCTTCTTACGTTTGTGAGTACGTTTTTGGTTCTTATCTCATGCTTACTGAAATAAAATTGACCTGCACCAGGAAAGGCGCCCCCTTGTGTTTACTCCATAGATTCTTCAGCAGCTTAGTGAATAGACCCCTATATATTGTTAGGGCTATATATTTATATCACATATGTGCACCTAACACCTAACTTAGGTGTGAATAACATATAAACAAAAGCGGAAAAAACATAAAGAAAAACACCTTCTACCCAGTTTTGATTATTATTTTTTTAGAAAAATAGCACAGCTAAAAAAAAGGCATTAAAATAAATTAATTTATTTGTCCTTTATTTGGAAACTAGGAGTTCAGATTTGTTTTGTACTTTTCAGCCTAAAACTAAAAAGGTAACATTTTATTTATTTATTTCACTAAAAAACTAATAGTCAATGGGGACAGCAACAATGCTGTAATGAGGGGGTCAAATAAAAAAATTAATCCCCTTAGGGTGAAAAACTAATATGCAGATTTTCATTGTAAGGGGTTAATATTTTATACTAATTATATTATAAAAATATATTTATATATAATTTTTATTTTGTAAATTTTTCAACATGTTCTGCTTTTTCAGCTGTCAAATACCGCATTGCTAATAGTGATCCAGTATTTGTAACAGCTTTATTCTTTCATTACAAAAGTGGATGCCCACTGATTCTTAGCAGTTACCGACATTTTAAAGCTGTCACAGGAGGCCTGGCCGACGGTGCGAGGGAGGTGTCAGCTGTCAGAGGAGATTGAGCTCTCCTCCCTGCACCACACACTCAACCTCCTGTGCCAGCCAGTCAGAATGGAGAGTGGGTGGAAGCACTCAGCGATCGCTGAGTGTTTGTAAATAATTGAGGACATAGTATGTTTACTGTGTCCCCAATTATGAATGAATGGAAAGTGATCTACATCACTTCCTGTTCAATCATGATTGTGGACATGGTAAACATACTACCTCCACACGTTATGAATGAACAGAATCACTCAGTATAGAGGCTTCCTGTTCATTTATAACAGGGGATGCAGAAAAAGACTGAAGACAATCCTTTTTCTATTTTAAAAGGTAAATATCAGGGGTCTGTTACACTCTTAATATTTCCCCAGAGACAGTAAAACAATTAAAATAAATATTTAATTAAAAAAAGTATATATATACAAAAGCTAAAATGTTTATTAAAAGAATAAATACAAATAAAATACAAAAAAATATTTTAAAAGGTTAAAAAAATGTGGGGCCTGACCTTTTTTTCTTTTCGTTTCGGTTTTGACATTTTCATTTTGGGGCACATCTAATTTTTTAAATACTATTTTTACCTTTTTGTCCTTTGTTGCATCTCAGTGTTGATCCCCTCTAATCTCTTCCAGCTATGTCCTGTCTACATGCACTCACACCTGTATTGACTGCACATCTTTGCTCAGGACCAGCTTTCTAATGGTGGCAATGGTGTACTATGTCAGCCCAATCTATTTAGAAACATCCACTTGATGGCTCCATCAGGGTGGTTGCAATAGATGGCCAGTGCATGAACACAACTATGAGACAGTTTTCACTGTAAAAGTGAGACTAAACATGGACCTTCATTACAGGATCAACAAGTATTATTTTCATGAAAGCTGCACATTGACTTATGGAATAGAAAACATATCTGCAATACAATACTCTAATTCAACAGTATTTTGCAGAGCAACCTTGTAATTTAGCTTCCACTAGGTTTATTTGAGGGCCCAATAGGAACACAAAAAAACACTTTTTCTATAATGGAATTGAAGGACTGTAGCTTAAAATAAATACTTGTATTTGTTTGCCTGTTATCTTTTAACTTAGTATTCAGTGAAGGTGGGGCAAAGCACCACCACATTGACTGAATTGTGAAGCAGGTTAGCTGCACATAAATCATAATCTTTGTGCCTTCGTTTTGGATGACATGGGGCCAAAGGAAAACCCCATGCATTTCTGCATCAGCGTAGTGTTTTGAATGGTGATTTATTTTGGTCCATTGAGTAATGAAAAAAACTATACCAGTGATGATAAATATAGGTATACAGTAAGTGTGACAGAGAAAAGTATGGTCAACTGACCTCCTATATTTCCATAGTATACTGTCTTTATTTTTTATTAATAACAAAAAACAAATAACTTCTTTCAAACAGCTGTTTGGACAAACGTTTTAGAGATCCCCATATAACCAAGAATTAGCATGTCCCCAATTAGTTGTTTATCCTTGCAGGCTATCTGGTTCATCTGTAGTGATGAATATTTTAAATACAACAAAAACCTTAAATTAATGACAGTATTGCATTTACATTTTTTCCTTCAGATTTTAAATACAGTATTTTGCTGCTGGAGCAGACCTAACTTTAAATAGCAGCTTACAGCACCAAATTATAACATTTAGCCAGATGTTCAAAAATATTTATTTAGAGCACATGGAGGATTTTAATTACTTTTACTTATTCACACATGTCAATATGTGGAAATTATTTGTTTTCCAAATAGAGGTCTAGCTTATTTACTTTACATTACTATTAGTTTCTCCACTATATTTCGAGACAGCAGATTTCATCCATTGCTTCTGAATACATTTTTAATGAAGATGTTTGAAATGTTGCTATATATCAAAAATCATTAGTGATATTAATTATTCAATATTTTAAAAGGGATGGTGCTTTAAAAATACGTTTAACATTTACAGATGGACTATTTAAAAGCATGGTCCTCTTTTGTGAGGACCTTATATTTAGGATGTAACATGATCACATTCTTTATCTACCGACCCTCACACTGTCCCCCTTGCCTGAATCAAGGGGTGCTTCTCCCTTTAGGCTTTTGTTTTTGTGTGACCTACTTATGGACCTAGGAATAGGGGGAATGTCTGCAGGAGCCTATGTATTGCATCCGCAATGTACTCATGTATGGATGCAATGCTCTGCAGGCTTCAATAGAAAGAACTAATAAAAGGTATTTTTTTAATTCTATCAATGTGTGTGTATTTTTTTTCCAAACAGTGGTACTTGCTTTTAGAGATTGTTCATACCTGTGCTGTTACATAGTCTTAAACATATTAAACAATTCAGAGCCACAGTTAATATTCATATTAATGTGAAATAATAATCACAGTTAATTTTTCTTAAGCTATTATCTTTGGTGGTAGTATAGCTGGTTAATATACTGACATCTTGTGGTTGTTTTGGTTATTGCACCATGTTTTTCTGTATTCCCTCCCCTTGTGTGTAATGTACCGTCCTTCTTCTCCAAGTAGTCATCTGGTGTCATGGCTGACTGAAATATGGTCACATGCACATGTCATATGCTTGCTTGGAAACATTACCACCTCTGACCTTCAAATACTGTCTGTTCATTCATCTGCTGTATCCTGTAATCTATAACCTTTCTGCATTCAATAAAGCACTGTGTGGATGAAAAGGCATTTGGTCAGTTCAGCTATCTGATAAGGATTGTCTGCTTTCTTTCTGAATGTAATATGTTGATTCTATTGGTTAGACTGTATTTGTCTATGTTAACTACTAGCTATATAAGCTTGTCCACAAATAAAAGTCCTCAGAGCAATAGCTATATTTGATTGATCTCACATTGCATTAAAGAAAAGCTTTAATTGTGTATAACAAGGAGTCTGTTGTTCTGGGGAAGGCCACGATCTGCATTTCCAGAACAGTAAATAGTTCCCATTTCTGAGAGTAGATTGACCATTGAGATGATCAGCAACCTGGATGAGGGAGAAGAGGTCAAACCAGGCTACTGTTGTCAGATGGTAATTATTACTTATTTTTGTCTGCTTTCACCTGTGTCTTTCTCATCCTGTCTGATCTTCTGATTCAGTGAGATGATTGAGAACAAACGCTCCTTATTAATATTAATGATTGAATGAGACTAATAAACAACATGGCTAAAGTAAAGCTCCACTGGTAGTGAAAGAGATAGTACAATCTAACTGTTCAGTTGTGACTTAGTGAACAGCAACGTGTAAGTTTGATTGATGTAAAGCTGAGTGAGCGCTCCTAAGAGCAGCACAATAAACATTTTGGGATATGATTGTGCCTGCCAGGAGACCATTTCATTCCCCTGCTTGCAACTGAACTTGTTGTGAATGCTCTATCTTCCTCCTAATTACTAATGTTGATTTGTATTTCATAGTAATGAGGCATCATAACTGTTCACTGTTTTTCCTGATGGCTGTCTTACAAAGAAAGGTTGCATAGCCAGAATAATCTACTTTGGCATATGTTTATAATATATTAGGAGTAATATACCTGCTCTAGACAATCTGTACAGATCTACAATCAAGACAAATTTACTGAGGCAGGGTAAGAAAGGCCACAGGAGGGACTGAGCCTTAAAAATAATTGCAGAAACGTCACCAGCACACCAAATCCTTATAGGATCAAAATCCGTAGATTTATTACAAACTCATGTCAGTTACACAAGCGCTTTCGGCGCCACACAGGGTCACTTCATCAGGCAACTCTGCCCTGTTGTCATTGTTTAATGACAGTTCAGCATCCCCAGGTCATTTGGGGATGCTGATATGTCATTACAACTGGGCGGAGCGAGCGGTGAGATCATGGCTGGCTCAGCATAGCTGTCATTTGCAAGTCGTTCGGCCTTGCTTCGGCTGTCATTTTGGCTCAGTCGAGCCGAAGCATAGGCCTTCGGCTTGGCTGAGCTACCTTCGGGAACTGTACGGGCTACAGTGAATACCCTGTACAGCAGTCCTTCGGTTCGAATGAACCGATGGGCTCCAAGCAGCTGAACCTAGCCAAAGGCTCAGCCGGAGCTATGACTGATCCTTCATCTAGCTTTGTGAATAACCCTCTTAATGTTTAAGTTTAGTGTCACTTTAATGCTGACTAATCCGTGGTAAATGTGATAATGAATTTGAATTAAGAGAAAATCTAATGTATGGCAAATTTGGAAATTTGCAACTAGAATGTCTATACCCATTACATTTTTGTCTTTGTATACAACAATTTAAGACACGATCGTTTAAGCATCTACATTATTGTGGTGCCTAGAAAATAAACAAACAAATACAAATGACTATGGCACATTAAAAGTCTGGCTAAAGTGACATTGAACTCAGGATTTAAATCTTAAAACTGCATTAAAATACCCTAACAAAAAGATACCTTATTTGTGTATCAATTTGCTGTAGATCCTCAAATCATCTATAATTGACACTGTCCTTCCTTCTTAAGTGGGTTTACTTTTGTTCTTTGTGTTTTGTAAAGTAGCCACCACTCCAACCTCACTCCCGTGATTGACTACAATCTTGATACAAATGAGTAATCTAAACGTAAGATTGTAGTCCATCTGAGTTTAGTGTCACATTAAGCATACTGTCATACATACAGTATAGATTTATCAAATGTAATAATGGATAACTAATGAGTATAGTGCATGCATGGAAAACAAATGACTGAAAAAGGTAATGTGAAAATATAGAAAATGGGAATATACACAAAATAACCATATATGTGTCATCAACCAATTATAATAAAACACATCCGGCGGTATGATTTTTTTTTTTTGTCATGTCATTTTTCGGTCTATTTTTTTTCGAATTTTTTTCGTCGTTTTTTTTTTTAAATATCCCACCCGTTCCGCCCCCCCTGTGATGCATACGCTTGCAAGTGACGGAACCCGGAAGATGGAAGCCGGCATCGGCTGCAGAACAAAGCGCGGCTCATGGGACAAGGTAAGTAAATGCTATGCGGATTTCAAGAGTGTAGCTCGGGGTTACAGCTTATGGTATGAAAAAGTAACCCCAAGCTACACTCGGGAATAGCGCCAGGGAGGTTAAAGTGTTCAAATGGAAAAGAAGCATGAATCCAAAACTGAATACCAGTAAAATTGTTAAATGTATTTAAAATTGTTAAACAGCAATAATAGCAAGCACAATGCTATAGTATGTAGTTCAAAGTGTGGTTGTGAAGCATATTTATTCATTGTAAAAATGTGTTGTATTTTTTAACTAACACATGTAATATGAATGCCTATGTGGGCCACAAAAAATTGCTTTAGGAATAGAATGATGTAAAAGTGGAAATAAATTAGACATCAATCTTATATGGTACAAGAAAACTCCAAGCTAGTCAGTTCTAAATTATTCCAGCTTGTCAGCAGCCTGAACATTCCTTTGCTCATTGTTTTGCATATAGGCATATATGCATGGTGTGAATTAACCTTACCTAGCCATTACCTCAAAGTAATGCATATGAAATAAATAGACAGTGATATATACCTAGCTATTAGGGATGAGGTCTGTGTTCGCCACTGAGTTGGTTAAATGGTGAGCTTTGCATGTTTTCCATTCTCCCAAACAGTGGATTTATGGGCAAGTACATGGAAAAAGGGTTTTAGTTTATTTTTTGGGGTATATTTTTTAAGAGTGTTTATTCAATTGAGAGAAACTGCAAAGGCAAGCTAATGCATTTTGGGGATCCTAAAGGGCTTACATGGGCTTTATAGTATTGGTGAGAATGGGTATGGTTTTAGGCTTAAACTCAGCTTAACAATCCACTGCTGGAGCCTGCTTTTAACCCAGAGAGTTTAATGATTATCATTTTGAACCATTTAAATATTTGAGATCATATCTATATTGACCAGTACTTCTATTCCCCAAAACATGTTTCTCATGATGAAATAAATTTTCATGGCCTTTCAATAAATAGTCTGGGGTTCCCTTTTTCCCTGAACAATTGGAGTTCCTATCTGATGACATAGGAGAAAATTGTTACAGTACTGGGATCCAAGAAGAGAAATATTAACAAAATGTCAGCCATGCAAAGATAAAACAATGGACAGATAATATTAAAACAAACACATAAAAACTGTAAATATATTGTTAATAAAAACATAATTTATTTTTCTTTAGAAACAAAGAACACATTTCTGAATTTCATACCAATATAAATGCTCACTGAAAAAGCACTTCTAGGCACTCAAAGAAGATCTATAATATGGCACACTAGCCACATTGCACTGTCATTAGGAGGAACTTAAATAGGCATAGCTTGGTAAAACCTATGCTTACACAGCATAGGTGTCATATTACTTGTACGCTTTAATTACTGTGCTACTAAAAGTTTCACAGACACATTTAAAAACAGATACATTTAAAACTCAACACAATCATTTTTCAAAACAAACTCTTCTATTACATATACTTTTGCGCATACAGAATATAGACAGAGAGCTAACACTTTAATCCTACCTTTAAAAAAATATTAATTAAAACAGTCAGGTGCTCCACCACTCACTTGTGCACTTTTTCCTCACTGCTCACCTCAGCACCCTCTTGCACGCCTTCTCCACCATTGTTCACGTCTTGCCCCATCCTCCACAATTGCTCACCTTTATTGCTCCTGCAACACTCCTCAATTTGCTTACATCTAAACCACTTTCACTCTTTCACCACTGCTCTCCTCTGAACCCAGCAATTACTGCTCCGCTCTGCACCACCTGCAGCCCTTCTCCACCATTGGTCTCTCTCCTCCATCCATCCTCCATCACTGATTACCCCTGCATGACCTCCCCCACCACTGATCAGAAAAACAAATTGACAACAGTAAATAAGCGCACTACTGCCGGGTAAAAACACTGGGGAAAAAGGAACACAGGTTATACTTCACAGTGTGCAAGCTCCTTAGAACAGGGAGAGGAACCCTGTGACTTGATCGCCACGACTGTGAAAATGATAGTGACTCACTTTTCGATGTCAGCGGTGTGGGTCTGAACGTCTCAGAGGAACTCGCCTGACTTCCATATAACATATGGCTTAACTGAGAGGGATGGTGTTTTAATTAGCTAGTTGTGTAAAAAACTAAAATATCACTGAGAGCGGTATCCACCATCTGCATGGACTCAGCTGGCCAGGCTGAGCCGTGACGGCAGAAAAACAGGAGTGTTGGTGCCGAACGGCTCTGTGACAAAAAGTCAAAAAGAGTTGGCATGAAATGGAACTGGAGAGTAAAAATGAGGGGTGGGATCTCTCCAATAGGTGGGTACGTGTTTCGAGGTGCTGCCTCTTTGTCAAGCCTTGGTGAATGTTGAAGTGAGAATCACGGGAAATTCTAAGACATTTAAAACTGACAGCTGTTAGGAGTAACCAGCTGTCAGGTTACATAATAGGTGGAAGAATAAATAAGGGGTGATTCTAATATATAAACACGCCCCTTTACTGCATTAACAAAAGGATATTGACCGTGATCACAGATAGGACACTTATAGGTAAAAAATAATAATAATAAAAATAATAATAATAACCGGATCACACAAAAAAGGCAAAGACCATCACATTAAGCACACAAATGCCGTGATCCTAAGCACTGTATCCCTGAATGTTGTGGAGGGATAGGTTTAGGATCAAATGTCATAGTGCTGCATTGGATATATCATTATGGAGGGATGGTGGAAACCCCCACGTGCCCAAGTCACTTACTACAAACACACAATCTTGGCTGTGGTGGACATGGGTAATAAGGGCAATATAATAAGGGATAAAAATAGTAAAGAATGAAAGTAATGAAAACAAAATATTTATTGAGAAACTAATGTATCTAGTATGCGTTAAAAATGGGTACATTAGAGACATCACATAAATGAAATAATTTGATAAAAGAAGAAGAAGATAAAAAGAGAGTTTAAAAACTTTTTAATATGTTCTAAAAATATTTGATACTGTAAAAAAACAGTGTGTGTCTACATCTGTAAAGAGCTGATGTACATAACCACTATAGAATGGTGTGCATTTAAATGTCTTTGTGTCAAAGTGTTTAATTTGTATATCCAAAAAGTCTCGCTTTTACATAAAAGGTGAAAACGTTCAGATGAGGACAAATTAGTGGAAATGTGTTCGATGGTGAACACTTGAAGGTCCTGGGTCCTTTTATGGTGTTTCAAGGTGAAGTGTTGGAGAACACTATGGGGTCTATTCACGAAGCTGCCGAAGGATCTGGCCGTAGCTTCGGACGATCCTTCGGCTAGCTTCGGCTAGCTTCGGCTCCAGGACCCCTTCGGTTCAGTAGAACCAAAGGGGTGCTGTACGGGCTATTCACAATAGCCCGCAACAGCTCCCGATCATGGCCGAGCGGCTCAGCCGAGCCGAACGCATATGCATCGGCTCAGCTGAGCGGTGCTGAAAGCCGAAGCTGGCCGAGCGGCCTGCTTCTGACAGCTGGGCGGAGCCAGCCGTGATCTTACGGCTGGCTCCGGCCACTTGCAGTGAGATCAGCGTCCCTGGTTACCTGCTAACCAGGGACACTGATCTCCAAACAGCAAACTCTCCCTGGCGCCCCGGGAGTCTCCTGCTCCCGGCCACCAAGGAGAGAAACACTGCTGTGTCCTTTTTTCTTTATTCTGACACAATCTATGTCAGAATAGAGGGAAAAAAAAAGATTTTTTCAAATTGAAAAGCATTGGGACATTACTATTGGCTATTTCAATTTGAAATAGCCAATAGTAATGTCCCAATGCTTTTCAATGGGAAAATGTATTTTTTTTTCTATTCTGACAGCAGGGAGCGGGAGACTCCCAGAGCGCCCGGGAGAGTTTTTTTTTTTGCCTCAATGATGAGGTCTTCTGGATATTATTTCTCCCTGAACTTTCCAAGAAGAAGATGGCTGGATGCAGTATAGTCTTCATTTTGGGTGCAATTTCTCCTTAGTCTTCAAAATTGGCTTTTTGGAATATTATTTTTCTATATCGGATGGTGACAACTCTTGTAGTGGAGAGAAGAGTTGCCCGCTTTGCATTTGACATGATTGCCGGTGAGGATGTCATGATCTTTGAAAGAGAGTGCCAGATCTAATAAAAGCTATTTGGTGCTGTTGACCTCATGGGTGAATGACAGTCCAAAATGGTTATTGTTGCAGTGAGTGAGAAAATCGGACACGCTATCAGGAGGGCCTTCCCAGATGATCAAAATGTCATTGATATATCTACCGTAAAACATCAGCTGTTTAGCAAAAGGGTTGTTGCTCCAAATATGGAGTACCTACTAGGGATGTTTACCCATTCATGTTAGCAGGGCAGAATTGTGAGCGCCTCCCACAAGCTGAGCGTCGAGATGCGATTAAGCGATCCTGCCCAGCGCCGACTATGAGAGGCAATGCGTGAGGCAAAAGGGATCGGCGTGAAACTGTGAGTGAGGGAAGCTGGGATGGGGCTGGCTGTAAATCTATTGCTATAGTGTACTGGACGTGTGTAATGTATATGTAGTACATATATACAACACATACCTCCACTACACTCCAGCAATAGAGTTAAAATACTCCGCTGCTAACAGGAATAGGTTAAATCATGATCCATAGTACAGAACATGTAGTTGTATTATGGATCATTTAAAGTTCCTGTCCCTTTAAGAAAAAGTATCGGTAATTGGTATCGGCAAGTACATGAGGGGAGGTACTTGTACTTGGGCCTGAAAAAGTGGCATCGGGACATCCCTAGTACCTACCAATGGCCCAGGGTAAGGTTGGCATAGCTTGGGGCATAATTTGCACCCACTGCTGTCCCTTGGGTCTGTAAATAAAATTTCCCCAAAAAAGAAAAAAAGGTGTGTGTGAGGGTGAATTTTGGGCAGTTCATAACGAACTGCACTTGACTATGGTTAATAGAAGATTTGGACAGAAAAAAACTGCAGGGCATTGAGGCCGATTGAGTGGGGAATGGATGTGTTTAAAGAGCTGACATCTAAGGAGACCCAACAATAGGAGGGTTCCCATTTATAGGTTGATGGAATCTGAATCAAATGGCCGGAATCTTTGATGTACGAGGGAAGTGTCGACACAATTGGTTGGAGGAACTGGTCTACGTAAATGGAAAGACCGCTAGTGAGACTATTTGTGCTGGCAATGATAGGACGTCCTGGAGGATTGTTTTTATCCTTATGAATTTCAGGTAGATGGAAATAAGAAATAAGAGGTACTGGGAAATTTGGGATTTAGAAAAGTCCTCTCCTTTTCAGTTACATCTTTTATGTACACATTATTGTTACAAGTAATAAAGTGCAAATTGGGTACAGTGGTACCTCGTTTCACACAAAAAAAAGAAAAGTCCTCTCCTTTTTGTTGATGATGTCCCTATCGAATGCTGAGGTGGTGAGATTATTGAGTTCTTTGGAAAATGTCACTAGAGGATCAGATGAAAGGGGTTTATATGTGACAGTGTCAGAGAGTAGTCTAAATGCTTCAGTGATGTAAACCTAAAGGTCCTGGATGACAATGTTTTTGTTCAAGACTAAGGGGTCCATTCACTCGGCTGCCGTAGGCAGCCGAGTGAATGACCGGCCTAAAGCGGAGTGAGCCGAACGCTGTTCGGCTATTCACTTCAGGCTGGTACGGCTGATTTCAGCCGTATATCGGCTGAAATCAGTCGTACATCGGGTGGCTTCTGGTTGCTGAGCATGTTCGGCCGACCCGAAGTGCAGAAGGAGTTCGACTCAGACGATCCAAAATCTGGATCGGCTAAGCCGAACCTCCGGCAGGCTACTCGCTGCTGTTTGGTCTATTCTTATAGATGCCGAACAGCAGTGAGTGAATAGCCGAATGCCGCTGTTCTGCTCGGTCCCTCTGTGGTACCGAGCAGAACAGAAAAATAGTTTAAAAAGTAGTCAGTCAGAGTAAAAAAAAAGAAAAAACAGTGTTTCTCTCCTTGGCGTCCGGGAGCGGGAGACTCCCGGAGCGCCCGGGTGAGTTAGGCTGCCTGAAGATCAGTGTCCCTGGTTAGCTGGTAACCAGGGACGCTGATCTCTCTGCAAGTGGCCGGAGCCAGCCGTAAGATTGCGGCTGGCTCCGCCCAGCTGTCAGAAGCAGGCTGTCGGCCAGCCGATGGACAGGCCATTCGGCCATCTTCGGCTTTCAGCGCGGCTCAGCCAAGCCGAGGCATGTAAATCATATGGCAAATTATAGGCAAATAAATTATTTTATTTTAATGCATATTTTTAGCTGTGCTATTTTTCTAAAACATAATAATAATCAAAACTGGGGAAGAAATTATTTTCTTTATGTTTTTTTCCTCTTTTTTATATGCGTTTGGTGCACATATACATATACAGCATATAGCTGTATATACATATACATATACATATACAGCATATACATATGGGTGCACTTAGTAAGAAACTAAACTGCTGCCGTGGAAGAATCACACAGCAAAAATTTAAAAAGTGCTTTAGTCGAACAGAAACTGAAAAAAAGCTCAGTCGTGAAGGAGTTAAAGAAAAAATACATAATAAAATGGTAGCATTTCACATATGAAACTGGTAAAATATCAGTATTATGTGTGTGACTCATAAATACATCATACTGTGAAGATCAGCCAAGCACGCAAAAAGTGTACTGGTAAAAGTATGATAGAAAATTGTCTTTTTTATGTAGCTTGGACTAGACTATATTTTAGAATATTTTTGTATATTTTGAGTAAATTTTCAATGCTAATGCTGTCATCAGTGTTTTTTTGCTTGTCTGTTTGTTTTCATAGTCAATCATGTGTAACTTCTGAGTTGCTCACATAAAATGACTTCCTCTTCTGCCATTTGCTTAATTTGCAAAGTAGAAGAAAGCAAAGTCATCTTCTTCACTTTAATTCTTTGCTGTATTGCTTGCTGATATATTCAGTAGTTTGTTATATCATCTGTAATTTCCTCCTACTGTTTACTATTCTTGTGCTGCCGACATATTTCTCCTAAAACAGGTGCTACATATTCCTGTTAAAGAATGACAAGCCAAATATCATCAGGTTAAAATTTACTAAAATTTTTTGACTGGCAGTGGACTCCATTCCCAGTCTCTTTCTTGTATAAAAACAAGAAACCCAACATGTTTTTTAACATTGTTTTTTTTTGATAGGTAGAGGAGACAAACATTTGCATAGTTTGTGCACAGTTATATTCATAAACATACCACCTCTTTCTGTTTTTTCTTAACCTCCCATTTACTGTATCTTTTAAGCTGGTCATACAACATACAAATTGATTGTGCTATCTCTGTGCAATCTCCTCTAGATTTAACAAAACTATGTAATATGAGGACAAACCTAAACTATCCATCCAATCTGCATCCAATCAGGCAGGCCCTTGCACTACATAGTTGATAGTAGATCTAAAAGGAGATTGTACAATCAGATTGTATAGTTTTCTTATCTACTGATATCAACATACATTTCTGACTCTTTCTTCAAGCCACAAACATGATATCTGAAATGGTTGTTCATGCATCACAAATACATGGATGCTCAAACAATCATATCTAAATTGCTGTAATAAGACTGAAAAATAGGGATGTTCAGATACCAGTGCCGATATTTGGCATTTTCACAAGAACTACCAGGGTTGCAGCTGTTGCAGCTAGGACTTAGCTCTGGCGCTCCACCACTGTCCTGAAATCATTAGTCTGTATTGGTTTTAGAGAAACTGTCACATGACAATAAACAAAAATATATCAGTACTTGTATTTGTGAGTACTTGGACAAGTATCAGTACCTGGTATCAGTGCAAAATGGTATCAGTGCACCGCTTCTATATATTTATAAAAAAAATCAAACATTAAAACAGGGATGCACAAATCCCAGGAACCCCATAAGTTCCTTGACAGCTGCCTCCTAACTTTTACATTTTTTTCCCTAGTCTTGGAGCTGGAAAAGTATGGTACCTAGTATCTGTACATCCCTACTGAAAACCTTACTTTGGCCTGTTTTTACATGATAACTATATATTCTGTCAAAATGGCTAAATGGTAAGTTTTGCTTGATTTCTAAAAAAATTTCTGTATTAAATTAATTTGGTGTTAAAAAATGATCCTAAAAATAAATATATTGTTGATGGTTGCACTTTGATATAGTCCACAATGAACAAAGTGGTCTATTCAGAAAAGATTTAGCATACTTTTTAATAAGCAAAATGTAAAACTTTTTTTAAATGTTATTTCATTTTTTTAGAAACACAGAAAAATGGCAGAAAAATACCAAGTTCTCAATAGTTTGCTCCTTTTTTATATTTTTAATATTTGGGATTTATTTATTTAGTTTTACCTTTTGTCTGAATAGTCCTATGTTCATCATCAGCATTGCTTTAAGTGCTTAATTCGCACAGTGGGTGCAGCTGTCAGCACCCTTTCGGACAGCATCCCTTGTTCAGCTGATAAAAGGAGTCGGTTGGAAAATCTTCATACTAAGATTCATACCAATCAGTATGAATGAGCCAATCAGTTGCCAGCTCTGTGCGGGAATTTTCACATTGGCCGGCAGTGCCTGTCAGAATGCAATGCTGACAGCAGGAGATTCCTCGATTGACATTCATAAACATTGATGGGGAATCTGTTATATTTTCTTTGTTCAGCCTGCAGATTGAATGAAGAAAATATTACAGTGTATGGCCAGCTTTACACAGGGGATTTAGATGTATTGTGAGTCCTGCACTTTTTTATTAACAATTTTTTATTCAAAAGATAAAAGGTGAAAAACAGGAATGAAAGTAAACCATATAACAGTATCAATCCAGAAATAGTGACACATAGAAAATAAATTGTCATGTTTCAAGAGATTATAGGTGATGTTCAGAAATAATTCCTGTAGCTAAAAGTGAATCAGTCACTAAAGAGATTATTAAAATGTTGGACTTGGGGCTTGTTGGGGAATCTAATAGTAACTGGTCAGGCCCCATTGGAAGATGAAGCCTTTTGATTCTGTTTGTACAAAATGGGCTTTGGTGAAGCATGAATAGGGTGGGCATTTCTCTTCTTTGCATTTGTGGTTGTGCAGTGACATTAGGAATTGGAATGGAGTAACCAAATCTGAAACAAATCCCAAGCCTGGAATACATGAGCTCATTGGCCAGTTCAGTACAGCCTGATATATAACAACCTTAGATATGACATAGCGCTACTGGCAGATATCTTTGACTTATGAAACAAGGAAAATGTGTTTGTAACTCTAGAGGGCTCCTTTCATTATATGGTAATGCCCTTTGGCTTACAAAATGACACACTTTAGAGACCCAAAGACAGATTGCTCTGCCTCCACAGAAGAAGGTGACTGTGTATATGGATAATGTAATCATTCATAGTTCCTACTGGACCTCCAACTTTCCCAGGTTTCAAATATTATTAGATGCCTTATGGGAAGGCAGCATCACCACAAACCCACAGAAATACGCAACTAGGCTAGAGGAAGCTAAATACTCAGGATATATCATTGGCCAACTTAATAAAACAGACTCCATCTAGGAGTAGCCAGACCCAACCAATAAAAAGCAGGTTTGAACGTTTTGGGTATTGTGGGGCTCTAAAGAAGAGATATTCCCCATTTTGCCACCTTAGCCACCCCATCAATCGATTTAACTATTTTATTGTTAAATACTCTGTAATGTTTAGGTGGTTGCCAAAGATATTTCAGGGATTTTGAAGCCCTGTCAAGAGCCATTTGTACTCAGGCAGTGTTGTACTCTCCTGATCTCCTTTTTAAAAAAAAAGTCAAAAACAGCTCAAAGAGCTGTATTTGAATGTTATATTATTTGTTGTTTTTTATCTAATTATACATTCTTTTTTAGAAATAATTCTTAAATGACTATAGATTAATAATGAGCATTTTTGGTTCTTTTTAGTCTTTCACAAATAAAAAAAGGTACAATGGAAAATGTGAAAGTTTAGACATATGTCAAGATCTGCAAATGACTTCACTTATGAATATAGCAAAATATTAGATATTTTAAAATCTGGTTTCAGCAGTAAATTTAAAGAAAATGTCAATATGATTTACATTTCCTCAGTAATGAACTCCATTTTTAGACCAGTATTTATTTCCAGAAATGTTACTGAATAAAAAGTGCCATCCAATACTTTATACTCACAAAAAAACCTTGCTGCAATTTTGAAACCAATATAATAGTACATAGAAATCTCACATTCCTTACAAATGTATATTCATAAAAACAGTACAATTAAGCACAATGTTATTTGCTAAACTTCAGTTGCATTCCTTAAGCTTTCACTTATGTTTTTTCTACCTAGTTAAAAAACAATAGTATAGCGGAATATTTGAAGTATTCCTGTGTTATTCTATAGGTGCCCATACACTGCACGATTCTCGTGCGAGAATCGCGGGAAATCCCACGATCGTACGAGAATCGTCCAGTGTATGGAAGGCGTGCAGCCGTCTCTAATGTACGGTCGCACAACTTTTGTATATCGAGCATGTTGGAAAACCAGCCGAGAATCGTACGATTTTCGGCTGGTTTTTAACATGATCGAGAGATCACTGCCGAACGGGCCGGTGTGCGCACACTGCCCGTTCAGCATTGCAATCAACGGAAGCCCGCCTCTCAGGGGGGCGGGCTTGCGTTGATCGCAAGTACGATCTGCCTGTCCAAGATGGGCAGATTGTACGTTTTTTAAGTACTTTACAACCCTTGCAAGACAAAAGTGTGTATGGGCACCTTATCAGATATTCTGGAGTAATTGTAGACATTTTGTGTCAAATGATGCTGGCTTTTCTTTCCTTACCTTTCTCCTTAGTAGCAGACACTTGATTGGTGACTGAAACTGGCCACATAATTATAAACAGTAACATATTTAATGATAAAGAAAAAACAGGCGTCCGCTATATAAATGCAACCAAGCTTCAGACAACACACATAAATGTACATAAGCAGCATAACACATACATATATATATATATACACTGCCTCAATATGCCTCATATCAGTGTCAGTATAAGTATCAGTCAGTGTCAGTGTTGTGAGGGAACATGAAGCTTGTGTTCTTTCAATAGAACACTGGTTTCACAGGGGCAATCAGGAAGCTGGGTGGTGGGTCATATAGGTGCCATGGGCCTGATAAGCCTGGCCCATGGCACCTTGAGATGCTGGTATCGTTATTCGGTATTGGCGAGTACTGAAAAAGATATCAGTACTCATACTCAATACCAAAAAAACGGTATCAGTGCATCCCTACCAAACACTGTTATGCAGTATGCATCTTTAGTAAATGAACTATGTAGCTTGTCAATAGATTTCTCAAGTAGAATTAATGCACAACCTTTTCCCAAAAAAGCAGTACTATCTGATGAGTATCAGAATATATGAGGCATATTTACTAAGGATTAAAGCTTTCAGTAGTTGCTTTTAACAAAAAACTAGGCATGTGCATTCGGATTCGGACGAATCTGCAAATCAATGAAAATCAGTTGATTCAACGGTTTGTCCGAATCCGAAATAATGAATTTATTATATGCCTGAATATACGAAAAAACTATATTCGGCATACATAAATTTGTTTTTAGAGCACGCCGGGGGCCATATTGACCACCGGCGTGTTCTGCGTATGCCCACCACCATCTTGGAGGTGGAGCGTATGAAGTCACATGATGGTGACGTCACATGCTGAACGAGCGGCGGGCCATATCTGCGAATGTGCACCGCCATTTTAAAGTATATCTTGGTGAACACCAAGATCGTGGTGCTCGAACATGCAGGCACCACCATCTTGGTGTATACCAAGATATACTCCAAAATGGTGGTGTGCATGCGCAGAACACCTTTGAATACAGATGTCACCAGCACACCAGCATGCCTAAACTCTCAAGTCACTGCAAATCCATTTAATAATAGATGCCACTCAGAATATCAAGCGCTTTCAGGGCCACACAGGGTCCCCTTCATCAGGCTCAGAGCAGACATTGAATTAAGTAACCACATTCACATACATCAGAAATATTTACTTTTCATAGCCTCCAAATTAGATTTTTGTATTAATTTCTGTTTTTTAAGGTAGAATGGGTCTTAATAGGTAGAATGGGGGTGTTGATCAAGTATGATGTGATAGAACTCTGTACCTCATAAAATTCCCTAAATGTAAACATATGTAAACATAAAAGGACCCTATATGTATCACATATATGCCAAAAACTGTTACATAGTGTGTGACTTTATTAAATGGTTAACAAGAAAAAGTATACTCCAAAAAAATTAATCTATGCTAGGTAAGTGCATGTATGTTGAAAATATTCCAACATTGTGGGTAGGGAAAACACCATGAGATACTAAGTGCCAAGGTGGATACTACACCAATCATTAGGAGCCATAAAACAGATACGTATATCTGGCTTTTCAATGGATATCTAAAAGCCCCTCTGAATCCCATTCAGGCATATATGATGTAAATAAACAAATTGGCCAAAAATGTAGACCTCACACTGCACTGAGAAAGTGCTATATATATGAGTGTCAGGACATGGGTAATACATGCTCAAACAATATTACACCTGATAGTGTATCCTGGGGGGGACCAAAAACCCAAGTCTCTTGCTGTACTGTGTCAAAGACAAATAACTTGCTTCGATATGTATGCAGAGTATACACTGTCATTCCTGTCTCCTGCAGGTAGTGCATCCTGGGGAGTCCCCTACTGTCCTGTTTCTGTGACAAATACCTTTTTTCACTGTGTATGCATTTATACAGACACAAAAGTTAATCCTATCTCCTGCATGTAGCGCATTTTAAGGGACTGATAGCCCAAGTCCCCTGCTGTACTGTATCCAACATGAACATCCCACTCCACTGCATATGCAGAGTGGATAACCACAGTAACATAAAGACCAATATGAAAAGTCCCTGCTGGATGATTATGGATTCCTTTAAGTGAAGGAGCATGCCACACACTGTAATCCAGATGTCTGTCTCTATATCCACTCCTCCATAGTCTTCAAAATCTGTGAGAGATATGCACTAAAATGCTCCTTGTATATATCCACATGTATGCTGTGTTCAGACACAGAGCTTAATTCACTAAGAGCTAAATATCTCATAACATTTTGAGGTAAAATAACTCATAAGTTATTTAACTCTTGAGTATACAATTCACTAAAATCTATGGGGTCTATTCACAATTACCGATCTGATGTGATGTGAGCCGAACATTGTTCGGCTATTCACTTCAGGCTGGTAAGGCTGATTTCAGCCGTACATCGGCATGCTTCGAATGGCTTCGGGTCGGTCGAACATGCTCAGCATGTTCGGCCAACCCGAAGTGCAGAAGGAGTTCGACTCAGCCAATCCAACATGTGGATTGGCTGAGCCGAACCTCCGGCAGGCTTCTCACTGCGGTTCGGGCTATTCTTAAAGATGCCGAACAGCAGTGAGTGAATAGCCGAATGCCGCTCAGCGGCATTCGGCTCGGCTGTTCTGCTCGGTCCCTCAAAGGGGCCGAGCAGAACAGAAAAAGAGTGAAAAAAGTAAAAAAAGTAAATAGAAAACGATTGTGCGGAGCTAGCGGTGACAGCTAACTCTGCCCAATAGTTTCCTATTGTCCGGCGGCTCTGCTGCTGTAAAAAAAATGAAAAAAACCTCTCCCGGGCACTCTGGGAGCCTCCCGATCCCGGTCACCCAGGAGAGAAACACTGATGTGTTCGGCCAGCTTCGGCTTTCAGCACGGCTCAGCCGAGCCGATGCATATGCGTTCAGCTCGGCTGAGCCGCTCGGCCACGATCGGGAGCTGTACAGGCTATTGTGAATAGCCCGTACAGCACCCCTTCGGTTCTGCTGAACCGAAGGGGTCCTGGGTCCAAAGCTAGCCGAAGGATCGGCCGAAGGTACGGCCAGATCCTTCGGCAGCTTCGTGAATAGACCCCTATAAGTTATTTACCAAATTAGATATTTTTTCAAAACATGCAGTATTTATCTCAACATTTGGGTCTTATTTTTTCACCTTTTTTATATGGTCGCTTCCAGTGAAAAAAATATATATGTGTGAAAAAGGGCATATAGGTGCAGTCATTTGTACCCCTAACATTAAAAACCAGCCATCCCATTCCTGCTTTTAGGATGGCATTCCTCACTGTATCCTCATTTGAATGAACTTTTATTCCAGCAATATGTTCTGAAATACTTCTATTGCATCACGTTCGTGGTTTTGAACACTTTTATACTGCTGCCGGCTAACAGACTGCAAATACCGACTGCCTCAGCCAGGTGATAATTACTTAATTCCATGTCAGCACCAATTCAGAGGTGATTTGAGGCTCTACAGCTGAGTAATACACAAATGAGATACATTTTTGTTAATAATTAGGGTACTTAAATGCATTCTTAAGATTTAACTCCTGAGTTTAGTGTTATGTATTTCATGTCATTTATTTGATGTTTTTTGGATTTTGCTTTATTTATCTCATATATTTTTTATTTATTGACTTTTTTATCTCATGTGATATTTCACCGAAAAAGGTCATGTGACCATTCTATCTCATGGGATAACTTTTAGTGAATTGACCCTACAGTCCCACAAAGTAAGGGTAAAAAAGGGCCCCATTGTGCTGCTATGCTGTGCTCTTCCTAACATGTTTCAATGAGGACTTCATTGAAACATGTTAGTCAATCTGTCTGGGACTCCTCCCATTCAAAGCTAAACCACTACAACATATTTCCACATGACACCCCACCGCTGCAACCAGTTCCTCTCCCACAGCATGCAGAGGTCAGAGTAAGATAAAATATTTACCAGTTGCCGGATTGAACGCATATGAAATGGAAGAAAAAGCCAGAACAGGATCACATATAGAGAGATACACACAAAATTCCAAAACACACACGCACATTATATATAT
>NW_017309237.1:49788-61746 GCF_000935625.1 Nanorana parkeri | reverse complement strand
TATATACTTTAAGCTGGGACAAAAAAATTGCAAAAAAACAACTAAAGTTTATTGCTTCATCAATGCTGGAATACTCAAATCAAATGATGTAGCAATCTACATTCTCTTTGTAGTATAGTACAGTCCCAATCACCCCTCCCACATTTAAATTGAAACTCAAGGCAAACATACACACACACACACAACAACCACATATACCTTTTACCTGCCAAATGTTTCTGTGCAGCCAATATTGTGATTTGAACTTATTATTCACACTGTGCAGTTAGACATTTGACATATGTGGTTTCTGACAAAGCCATTTATCGCCCTAGTTTTGCAAATCAGCTTTCTGCATTACATCTTTGCTTCCAGCCTTTGTATTTGACAGTAAATCAGTATTATCACCTCATCCATTGAGGAATATAACCTAGGAAGAAATAAAGCAGACCCAATAAGCAGTAAAGCTAAATCAGGAAGTAGCAGAAGTTCTCTTACTGACTAGCAGAGGTAAGTTTATAATGTCTTGACGAAACTACAAATACTTTGGAAGGTAAAGCTGTAAACATATACTGTATGTATTTCATTTTTGCGTTTAACAGTTTGACTGAATTCAGAGTTTAAAGTTGTTGTTACAGTGCTTAAAAAGTTAAATTCTATCAACAGGTAGCTATCTAATTGTATCCAGCAGGAGTGATTTAAATGAGGGTACATCAAATTATGTTTTTGTAGCTGTAGGAAATATAGCATTTGCACTTAAAGAATACCTAAATCCATGTTTTTTTAGTTTCTGAGTAAGGAAACCATTTAAATAATTGTTCTGCAGTGAACTGATACTTTTCAGGTGCTACATTAAGTTACAAGATATTTAATATAGTTAAAACATAAATGTTGTTGTACTATATATTTAAATAAATGCAAAACTAAAACTGACTTGGATTTATATAACATTTGCGCATCAAATAACTAATATTGCATATAGCCAATACATATAATTATGGCAACAATATCAATGCCCTACATTCAAATATCTGATGGGGTTGGGTCTCACTCTATGTTTTTCACAGACAGGGAGATCTGCCTTTTCAGGAGATATACTCCTCCAAGAATTAAATATATACACATCAAGTTCACAGATAACACAGGTACAGATAAGCTGTATTTTACCTAACTGATTAGAAGCCATCACCACTGAATACAGAGGGCGGGGTGGAAAGTCCTCTCTTAGACAGTTGTCACTGGAACTAGTGTCTTCATTGTAGGAGTTCTACTCTATTCTTGTTGCAATGGCAACTTAAAATTTTAGATTTTCCTTTTACTTACTTTTATGGTGAAAATGGTCACCAGAATAAGTAAGGAGAGCACATCTCCCCAGTGGGGGACACAGACACCCATTAAAACCTGACAAAGCTCCCATCACTTTCCTACTCTAAAATGAATAAAAACATTTTCACTTTAGATATACTTTAAGCAGCTCTCTAATAAAAAATACAAATGCTGCAAAGCTGAACTCCAAAGACCTAAACACACAGTTAAAATAACTTTTTGTAAACCTCTTACCCGCCAAAATAATTTTAATTCTGTTCAGATAGTCTTTTGAAAAGTTTTAAAACAAGGTCCAGGATTTTTAAAAATGCAACATTTATGTCTAAGGTTACTTTTCTTGTGTTCTATTAAAGGTAGGGATGTCCCGATACCACTTTTTTAAGACCAAGTACAAGTACTTGCCCTCATGTACTTGCCGATACCAGTTACCGATACTTTTTCTTAAAGTGACATGTGACTTTTTCTAAAACAACACAAACTGATGATTTTAGGGCAGTTTCTCACCAGGGCTAAATACAGATGTCTGCAGACCACAATACATGTCCACAGAGCAGCACAATACATGGTCCGCAGAGCAGCACAATACATGGTTCGCAGAGCAGCACAATACATGATCCCCCAAGCAGCACTATACATGATCCCCCCACAGCAGCACAATACATGATCCCCCCACAGCAGCACAATACATCCAAACGGAGCAGCACAATACATCCAAACAGAGCAGAAGGCTGCGATCTCACCTGGGCAGCATGTTGATCTCTGCAGGGCTGTGAGTTGATCGGATGGGTGCCTGTGTCTGGGGCTGTACTGTGCTGTGTATAGGGCTGTCCATGGTTGTCCATGGCTGTCCATGGCTGTTCCCTGTCGGGAAGGAGGCGCAGGAGGTATAGACATGGACAGGCACTGCCAGGGACAGCTACTGCTAGGTCCCCAGCAGGCTGCGAGGACCCAACGAAAATTTAAAGGACCGGCATCGGCCTTAAGATTCGGGGCATTTTCACAAGTACTCATGAAAATGCCTGGTACCAGCCCCGATACCGATACTAGTATCGGTATCGTGACATCCCTAATTAAAGGTATTTCTGTATCTCAAAGTAATAATTTTTTTAGTCTATGAACCAAACCAAAACAATGTTGTATATATTAAAACACAAAGAAATTGTTTAAATACACATAATACATAAATACATGTGATAGCTGCAAATTACTTAAAACATTTGCATTTTTAATTTGAAGACTTGGCTTGAATTGATGTTTACATTCATTCAATACATTACTGAGCTTTTTCTGGAGTCAAAACAGATCACAATTTATGTGTACAACTGCCCATGCTATAGCTGTTGTTCCTTGTTTATTGGTTATAAAGTCGATGAACTATGTAGCTCTTCAATAGATTTCTCAAGTAGAATTAATGCAAAGCATCTTCCCACAAAAGCAGCACTATCTGCTGATTATGGATATTTACTAAGGGCTACAGCTTTCAGCAGCTGATTTTAATTTAATTAACCACATTTATATACATCAGAAATATTAACTATTCATAGCCTTGGAAGCAACCCTGAGCACTTTTACTATTTGTCAGGTAGTATATTTTTAGGTAACAGCAAACTAATTACTATGATTTCTAATGTGTGCTTACTATTTTTTTTTAACTCACTTCTGTCTTTTAGAAGCTTAATCCCATAGGCAGAATGGGGGCATTGATCAAGTATGTATGATGTGATTAAACTCTGTAGAGTTGCAGAGACAGCAACCATAACCTGATATTCATTGATTTTAGCTCTTACCGTTACACTGTTAGACCTTTTGTATAATTCTGCTTAAAAAAATATTATGGTTCCCTTAATAATGAAGGTGTGTCCTAGTGATAACACAGAATAGAGATATTAAATACTCTGAGCTCACACATGTAAGTATCTCCAAAGCTAAAGGGGAGTCCTGTTGTCAGGACCAGATGCCGTCACTTCAGTCAGAGTATTTAGTGGTGAGTGACTTTACCTTTAAGCAGCTGCAGGTACTCAGATGCCCCCAGGATTTAAAATCATATGCTCAGACTGTATATTGTTGCAGGTGGGCCCCAGGTAAAAAGCAGAAGTACTAACGGGCAGTAGACAGAGTGTTGCAGGACAGGTTAAGGTCAGGACCAGTGGCAAGATACATGACAGGAAGAGAATGCATGATACAAGACAGGAACAGGATACAAGGTAGAAAACAAGAACATGATACAAGATATAAGACAGGAACAGGATACAAGACAGGAACAGCATACAAGATCAAGATACAGTATACAGAAGTAGAATACAGGCTTGTGCAGACAGGAGTAGACAGGACTCTGCTTTACTTCACTCCCCAAAACTTTCCTTAACACTTGCATAGCCTATTAAAGGAGAACTATGAGGTGAGTGCTTTTCACTCACGTCATAGTTCTAGCCGACCTATGACAATGAGACTGTCACAGGTCGGCTCAGTAGATCGGGAGGTGAACGAACACATACCGGGTTCGCTCACCTCTCGATCCTGTCACGGCTCTCTGCCGTGACAGGGGGAGGGACTGGATTCCCCTCTCCCCGCTCCGATCTGCCAGCGCTGACTGGCGGAACGGACGGGGGAGGGGGCGGGTACAGCTGGCTCTGCCTCTAGATAGGCAGAGCCAGCTGTCACTCAGGCAGCTGGGCGGATCCCGTCATCTAAGTCGGGATCCGCTCCGGCTGCGGCGTCTCAGTATACCGCAAGCTGTAGCTCGCGGTATACTGAGCTTAGGCTAACGGGAGGACGCTAGTTTGTGTCCTCCCGTTACCCTAAGGAGAACTATGGGGAAAAACACTGACCCCATAGTTCTCCTTTAACCGCTTGAAGACCAGGTGTTTAGACCTCCTTCCTGGCCAGGCCATTTTTCAGTATTCAGCACTGCGGTACTTTGACTGACATTTATTTTGTCATGCAATGCTGCACTGAAATGAATTTTATACCATTTTTTGGGGACAAATAGAGCTTTCATATGGTGGTATTTAATAACCACTGGGGGTTTTATTTTTTACTATAATAAGGAAAAATTACTGAACATTTTCAAATTTTTTTTTACATTATGTTATAAAACAACTAATAGTACCCACTTTTTTGGTAAAATATAAAAGACGGCGTCATGTCGGGTAAATAGACAACAAACATGTCAAGCTTAAAAATTGCGCGCACTCGCGAAATCGCAAAAAAATAGCATACCCAAAATTGGCCATAGGCAACGCTTTAAACGCTTTTACAGCTCATCAGTTTAGTGTTATCAGTGATTGATGGCCCTACAATTATTGCTCTCATTCCGACGTTCGCGGCGATATGTAACATGTGCGGCGTAATGGGCGCAATCGTCGTTTTTGCAGGTATGAGCACCTGACGCATGTTTACATGCATGTATGTAGGGGTGGGGACTTTAAAAAAAAAATAAAATTCTTTTTTATGTGTAACTTTAAAAAAAAATGGGGGGGAAACTTTAAATTTTTTTTCTATTTTTTTTTCACTTAACTTTATTGCTATCACAGAGGGGGCTGAGAAACCCCTCTATGTGATAGCAACAGAGGTGACAGGTCCTCTGTATGGAGACATCAGGGGTCTCCAAGACCCCTAATGTCACCTAGGACTCCCCTGAAGCTGATGAAGCAGAGATCTGCGTCATCAGCTTCTTTACAGCATCTGAAGCTGGAGAGTGACACGAGAATGCGGAAGTGATGTAATATACACCACTTCCGCATTCTGACAGCGGAGAGGGGACCGGAGGGAGGGAGGGAGGTCGGTTCCCCCTGTGACAGAGGCAGTATGCTGGTCCCGGATTCACACCGGAGCACGGGACCAGCTTGACAGCAGGAGGGGGGGGGAGAGGGCGCGCGCGTCACAGGACCTCATACAAGCGATCCGCCAGCTATAGAGCTGGCGGATCGCTTGTATAGTAACGGGCATCGCTGCCTGTTTTAAAAAAGCCGGCATTTCCCGCTTGCGCGCGCCTCGCGGCACGCCCGAGCGGGTGGATGTAACAGGACGTGTATACACGCCCAGTTACATCCAAAAAGGTAGGTAAAGATACATTTGGATTAGGGCAATGACAGTGACACCATGATACAATTGCTGCCTTTCTTTACTTTATTATAAATATTAAATTACTGAATGTTTAATTACATTTAAAAAAAACCTATTCAATATCTCAAAATATTAGTTTTAATCTATGGCAGTTTATAGTTAGCAGAACTTACTAATGACTCATGTCATAATGACAAGCAATGTCAAGAAATCACAAAGGATTCACTCCATATGCTGATGAAATTTACATACATCCTCCAAGACTTCTTCTGGTTAAACACAATTAGAGTACAGATATTTGCGTAAGCAGAATAATGCCCAGGGACATTATACAAAATAGAGTGTTTATTTGATTTTATTTTGGCATATGTAAAAAAAACTTCAAAAAGGTTTGTAGTACAGTCATGTTTATTTAACAAAATCACAGTAATTTACTAATTAAAGAGAGAACCAAAAAGAGAGAGAGAGAGAGAGAGAGAGAACATGTGCTTGGACTAGTGGCAGGGGAGACATCAGGGGTCTAATAGACACTTGATGTCTCAAATGAAAAGGACCTATCACTATTATCACAACATTCCGCGTGTGATAATAGTAAATAGAAAGTAGAAAAGTTTAAGGGAGTTATTCACTAATATGGCCTGGGGACACTGATCTGTCATTAAACTATAACAACTGGGTGGAGCAGGCCATGATGTCACGCCCGCCTCCACCCGTTGTTATTCATTGGTCGGCACCTGCTAGAAGACTCTGGCAGGTGCCGGCCAATAGGAAACAGTTGGGCGGACCTAACTGTAATTGCTAGCTCTGCCCAATTGTTTTTTATTTTTTTCTTTAAAATATATATGTTTGAATGGGTTAAATGATCCATAGTACAACTACATGTTATGTACTATTATGTACTATGGATCATGATTTAACCTATGCATGTTAGCAGGGGAGAATGTAATTCTATTACTGCAGTGTACAGGACATATGTACTACATGTTCTGTAGTATGGATCATGATTTAACCCATTCATGTTAGCAGGGCAGAATTGTGAGCGCCTCCCACAAGCTGAGCACCGAGATGAGATGAAGCGATCCTGCCCAGCGACGACTACGAGAGGCACCGCGTGAGGCAACAGGGATCGGCGTGAAACTGTGAGTGAGGGAAGCTGGGACGGGGCTGGCTGTAAATCTATTGCTATAGTGTACTGGACGTGTGTAATGTATATGTAGTACATATATACAGCACACACCTCCACTACACTCCAGCAATAGAGTTACAATTCTCCGCTGCTAACATGAATAGGTTAAATCATGATCCATAGTACAGAACATGTAGTTGTACTATGGATCATTTAAAGTCACCTGTCCCTTTAAGAAAAAGTATCAGTAATTGGTATCGGCAAGTACATGAGGGGAAGTACTTGTACTTGGGCCTGAAAAAGTGGCATCGGGACATCCCTAATTTAAACCATTTGCAATGATTCTCATATACATAAAAGGTTGACTTCCCAAGCCTGTTTGTGAATTTCAGTCAGAAAATGCATAATATTTGAAAGTCTAAAATATACAGTATGCATTTGTTTATTGACCATACAAGGCTGACATACTGTGCACATCAAAACCTATACATATTTGGGGTCCCGGGAGTCAGGGTAGGTAGTATAATATATAGTCAAACTAAAACTACATTTGTTTGCATTTTTACCTTTGTCTCTGCTTTTGTAAACAATATTGTCTATTTTTTTATTTGTAAAACAAATGGGCCTGGAAATCTTTTTTGTATGCAAACCAGTAAAAAGACAGTGATGAGTAAACTGCTGCATAATAAAACTTCACAAAGGTTGATTCCCCCTTGACATGAAAGGGATGAACTACTCTATTCATATTAGACAACTACCCATAACTGCAAACCAATGTGATAATAATTGACTTCACTACACATTTTCTTGATTGAACAATAAGGTCTACTGTGATAATTTTTATGCAACACAGTTGACCCAGTCAGAATTTTAGATGTATGACTTCCAGAAGGGGGCTACTTTTTTGTAGTAGTATTCCTACTACTAATATTACCATGTTTCCCCTTCAGTATCCTAGCTGCAATTATCAACCAAAGGTCCATTTACAAATAAATATCCAATATTTTTATTTTCATTAATAGGATTGTAAACAATGTAGAAAATATTATCCTGGTATGCGGTTAATTTGGGTAATTTTAGACACTAGGAGGTATATTTAATTTTTTTTACACAATATTTACACAACTTTCTCCCAGGAGGGACACATTTTCTGTTGAATCCAAATTCAAAAATGTGTGAATCCTAAGATAAGTGTTTGTACATCTTGCTTGAAAAATCTGCATTTCTGATCATTTAGATTATGGTAATGAATACACCATGTCAATCCCATGTGTAATTTGTTCAGGCATATCACCTTTATCTGTAGGAATTGGTTTGAATGAAGAGCTAATGATTGCCTTTTCAAATATTCTAAAAATAAATAAATGTGTGAGCAGTGTGTTTAATTTATAACATGAGTGGATATATAGTATATATACACTGTAGATTTCCTTTACATAAAGTTGAACTAAAGTAAATGAACTAAATGTTTTCATGACAGTATACGGAGATTTTATATCAGAACTGCAGAACAGCATTTGAATTGTACTGTTGTTTTTCCCTGCAATAATTCATAGTGCAAGATTGATATGGCAAGGCTCTGAGGTGTGAAGAAGTGTTCACAAACTTTATCATGACTTCATTGCAGGTGTTTTATTTTTCATCTGGAAAATCGATATTCCTAAACAGCATAGAAAAGCAATGTACTTGGACTTTTCAGTTTCTGATTTATTCATCATCTGTTGGGGAAGTGAAATCACAGTTGTTTCTAATGTGGTATATTGCATCTTGTTAGTTATTTTAATGCTTTTCTAAATTCACTATAAGCCAGAAGATTTTTTTTTTTAAATAGCATTGATGTTACCAAACATCTACAATGAATTGATGTAAATTTAGCTTTTTTGAATCTCACAATAATGGCATGTAATCAGTTTACTAAGGAAAAGTATAAAAATAATTCACTTTTTTTTATTTGGCACACCAGTCATTAACATCTAATTCAGAAAAGATTTTAAAATGTACCTTATGCTGTTGATCCTCCACCTTCAGCTATAAGAAAAAAAGCTAGCTCACAAAATATTTTGGTAAGCAGCAGCCAGCAGTAGCAAAAATATTATGGGGTCTATTCAATAAGCAGCCGAAGGATCTAGCCATAGCTTCGGCTGATCCTTCGGCTAGCTTCGGCCCCAGGACCCCTTCGGTTCAGTAGAACCTTAAGGGCTGCTGTACGGTCTATTCACTATAGCCCGTACAGCTCCCAAAGTCGGTCAAGCCGAAGGCATATGCTTTGGCTTGACTGACCCGAGGTAAAAGCCAAAGCTGGTCGAACGGCCGGCTGACAGCCTGCTACTGACTGCTGAGCTGAGCCAGCCGTCATCTCACGGCTGGCTCCAGCCACTTGCACAGACAGATCAGTGGCACTGGTTACCAGGAAACCAGGGACACTGATCTTCAGACAGCTCAACTCTCCCGGGTGCTCCGGGAGTCTCCCGCTATTAGATAGCGGCTCCTGGCCGCCTGGGAGAGAAACACTTTCTCACAGAAAGGTTTACTCTGATCGATCAAGCAGAGTAAACCTTTTCGCTGCTCTGTTTTGTTTTTGTTTCCTTCTGACATCGGAGCAGTTGGCAATATGCCAATAGCAAACTAGCTATTGCACTGGCCCACTGCTGCTGTCAATCAGCAGAGGGGACCTGAAGATCTCCATCAGGTCCCCTCTAGTGATTGACAGCAGCAGAGGGCGGGTGCAACACCTAGTTGTACTATTGGCTATTGCAAAGTGAAATAGCCAATAGGAATCTAGCTATGCATTCCTATGATGATTTGTTTTTATTCTGACGGCAGCAGAACCGCCCGGCCAATAGAAAACAGTTGGGCGGAGCTAGCTGTCACGGCTAGCTCTGCCCAATCATTTTCTATTTTATTTTGTACTACTTTTTTAACTGTTTTTCTATTCTGCTCGGTACCATAGAGGTACCAAGCAGAACAGCTCGGCGGCATTCGGCTATTCACTCACTGCTGTTCGGCATCTATGAGAATAGGCCGAACAGCAGCGAGTAGCCAGATGTTGGATCGGCTGAGCCAAACTCCTTCTCCACTTCGGAAGCCAGCGAAGCCACCCGATATACGGCTGATTTCAGCTGTTATACGGCTGGAATCAGCCGTACCAGCCTGAAGTGAATAGCCGAACAGCCTACGGCAGCTTAGTGAATAGACCCCTATGTAATACCAAATTTTCCTTCTAAACTACAACAAGCAATACATAAAACTTACTTTTTTTATTTTCCAAGGGATTTCAAAGGCTAGATTAAATTTAGAGTTATTTGCTTCACATACTGGACTATGTATTAGGTAAACTGCAATGCACTAGAACAAGTAGACATCAGGCATGTTTCTCAATCAGTAATATCTTACTTTTATTTTAATCAAATCATGTTTGATATGTCTACATGTGCACATCTGGTTTGGAAGACTGTAAATATAAATTCAATATTGTCATGCTCACATCTCTTCAGTTACAACAGCCTATTCCTGAGAATTAATTCTCTTAATACACAAATGAGCAATTTAAAATGTTAAATTATTTTTACATTTTGCATTGCTTTTAACTATGCTATATATTGCTAAAGGTATTGAAGGGATTAAAGCATTCTCTTTTCATTCAAAACTCTACAATTGCATAGAGCACAGTCCAGACTGGAAGATTCAATCCTTTCCTTTTTTAAAGAGAAGCTGTATATTGTTTTCTCTGCTGGATAATTCTGTCACTATGACTGATAGCTGCAGGAAAGTAGACATGCACCTTCTCATATCCCTTTTTTGCTACAATGTCCCCAGCACACACAGCTCCCTCAGTAGTGTCTCACATCCTGATTGTAGCATTTGTCTATCATCAGTGTACACATCCACACCAAAGGTTGTACCCTCAGCTTTGTCTAAAACACTAAAGAGCGTTGCACCTCTTTTCACTGTCTGTACCAGGTTGTGTGACACTACCATGTTATCTGCAGAAGCTTCTGTCAGATTTCTGCAGTACATTCTATGGCATCCCTCCATTCCCCTGCCAGTCACAATATGTTATTTTGCAGCTTCCTTACTCATGTACCTTGAGCCTCATAGGTGCACATACCATATGTATTGTGAAATTATCCAAGACATTGTGCCTCTGATTGCAAGTCTCTACAGAGGTGACCTGAATTTTACCATACCAGATCAACACAGTTCACCGCTGGAAGACATAAAAAACAATTACTTTCAATGTGCCCTGTTCACACCACAACACGGGTGTGATGTGCTGCAGAAAAATGCTACATACATTGCAGCTCAGTGTACCATGGTAATGTGGAGCGACTTTAATGGTGTGTACACATTGTATACTACCTACAAAGGTAAAAAAGAAAAGAAATGAAAGCAGTGACAGCTCCAGCAGTGAATGTCAGAACTGTCACTATGCTTTAGTAATGCTTTAGCAGATGAGCTAGTGTGAACGGTCCCTTAGTGATGTCAGTCCTGTGCTGCACAACTTCTGCTGCTCATTAAGTACCTACTCCTCTACTAAAATGGCTCCCACAGAGAGACACAGTGAATAACAAAACATGGTTTAATCTTTCCTGGGTAACAGATCAGCTACAGAGAACCCACAGGGAATACTGGCTTTTGCTAGCTTTTTTTATAGGTACAGATTGAACAAAATAGGTCTTCTTAAAAGTAGATATAAACCCTTACTGAACAAAATTTCATTTGATAAAGCACCATGTATCATAAGCAAATGCCATGTTTAACTTGTTTTCATCTTTTTTTTATCCTGTGTTGCCTGTCAGTCCTACAGCCTCTTTAAAGTAATTTACTTTTTTTTACATACATGACTGCACCCCAGCGATTGCTGCATGAAATGTCTTAGGATGGGTTTCCTGATAGTGACAATAGTGGACCATGCCTGGATAATTTTTGCCACAAATGGCATGAAGCAGAGGACTCTGAGTTCTCATTGTCACTGACGACAAAACTGACATCATTAATCTCACCCCACCTATGTACAACTCGTGAGTGTCACAGATGACATGGTTGACAAGCAGCAAATATTGGTGCTTCATTTCTGCCAAGCTGGCCATAGCCGGGTATGGTCATCTACAGTAGTCACAAAACCTTTTGGTCAGATAAAGAATTTGGGAAGCCATTTATGATGTGAAGTTAATTGATGATGAACTACTGTACCGCCAGACTGAGGACATGTGCCAGACAGGGTACATGTGTGATTTCTCACAGGCAAATGGTGACTAGAAAGTTGGTATGGTCACATATGACTTTGTCTGGTTGAAGGTGGCATGGGTTCAGCCACCTCTCAGTATGGGACTGGACACCTGCCACAAGCTCTAGACCTCTGTGGCTCCTGTCACCAAGACAGGCTGCAGCAAAGCATCGCAGCCTTAGCCTGGGACATTGCATATGCACTGGGGCATTGGCGAGGGGGGGGGGGGGGGGGG
>NW_017309237.1:4625-43735 GCF_000935625.1 Nanorana parkeri | reverse complement strand
GGGGGGGGGGGGGGGGGGGGCTGCTGTTTTCAAGGAGTCATATTATGAGGCCAGTGAGGAGTAGGCACAGGTGATTCACTGTCACCATTTGGCAAAACACAAGGCAGCAACAATAGCGTCAGTTGTGTGCCTCATCTTGAATCCTTCCCAGCTATCTGATTGACCCAGTATTCATTGAAGTATATGTAGTGTACTTGCCCAAATTGACTATCACATGTGTTAGTGGTCATATGTACCCTGCCACTGACAGTGTGGTCCATTACATTCCACATGCTGGTGGAGAGCAGGGACAGCCTTCTTGGCCACATAAAGGCAGCTGGGTAACTGCAGGGTAAAACAGGCCATAGACTCATGGAAGGGGACTAAGCTAGCATTAAGATGCTGGGAATGGGGGTGATTATGGCACCTTTTCTTATAATTCAGCTGTGGAAGACATGCCTTGAGAAGGATGCTGCTGCTGATGGCAGGGTAGGTGTCGTGAATAGCCGAACAGTGTTTGGCTCACTTCACTTCAGATCGGTCATTCACTCGGCTGCCCTCGGCAGCTTTGTGAATAGACCCCTATGTGTTTCCTCAAATGGCTGCTACTTTTAAAACAGCTGATATACTGCAGGCAGAGGCTGCAGACCACAATGGTGCTGTAAGCAGGAGATACAAGAAAAAGTCCACACTGCAGAGCTCAGTGGACCATCCCTCATGAAAACAATGGTCTGTACCTGTGGGGTTGTGTCACCAGCCCTCTGCAAGGTGGCCCCTGCACAAATTCACAGGTTTGCCTCCTCATCATCCAGACCCTCCTCATCTCTGGATGCCTCTATGCAATAAGCTCCAGCTGCTAAAAGATAATTGCTTCATGTGACTTCCTGCCTGATATTCCCTCCCTCTGTTGTCATAGTGCTATCTTCCTCAATATCCGAAAAGGAGGAACCGTTCTCCATGTGCAAAATCATCAAATATTTCCACTGACTTATTGTTGCCATTTTTTGGGGTTATGGCATGATTAGTCGAAAAGGAGCAGACGGAAGAAGAGCAGTAGCAGACAACTGGCCACCCTGCATCTGGGAAGAAGAGGAAGGGTTTGCCAGCTACTCAGAAACATCCTGCTTAAGCTGTGGCTGCAAAGATGGTCATTCTGAGATAGAGAAGGCAAACATGCCTTGACTCAGGTGATGCTGACCTGACCACCACTTTCTCCTACAGTACCTGCTCATGACATACCTCCATCAGCAGAACCTATGCCTCTCCCTTTAGGACTGCCTGGCATATTTATTATACAGTAGATTAATAAAGTTTATTTAGTTGTAAAACAGAACATGCATGAAACAAGTTATGAGAAACAAGTTATACAATTCAATCAAATCAGAAAACTAACAAGGTGAGACAAGTGAACAGTTTCATGGCGTAATAAGGAAGTAAAGTAAACATGCAGGGGCAACCAATAGATAACAGCTTATGAGCATACAAAACCATATTCCTTTGAAAAATACCTTTGAAAAATAAGTTCTGATGTAATAGCACAGTGTATTTCTCATACATAATAGTAAACGTAAGTAAAAGCATTAAGAAATAAGACAAGTGGTGAAATATAGGGGGGAGTAGTCATTGTCTTCCAAAACAAGGGGATAACCTGGTGAGCTGCAGCTAGAAAATGTCTTAGCAAAATCTGTTTTTGAATCTTCTTAGATCCCGGTAAGAGGGATAAGAGTGCTATTTTGTGGGATGGTGCCAGGGTATCTCCATACTGACATATTTATTAAAGGGATTTCTAAATTTAATGGCAGGTATGTCACTACTTTAGTGTACAAGTATGCAGTGATATGCTGCAAAGGGTAACCTGTGTGAGCAACAGGTGTAAAAGGATCTGACAAAAAATATACACCCACTCCCAACAAATAAACCCTAAACATTAAGCCTCAACCCAACTGTTTTTAACCTAGCATAATATAAGAAAACATTTGGATAAATATGAAAAAAAGACTGCACTGGGGGAGTAGACAAACAACAATTACAGTTGTTGCTGACACACATAAAAAGGTAGTTCTTAAAAGGACTGTTGTATGTCTGAACTGTGAACACAAGAATATGTAATTTATGTAAGAATAAGTAATGTAATGCAGTGCAGTACTGTAAAGCACTATTCAGCAACAAGCTCTCCCTGTACAAACTCTCTGCTGTCCCTAAACTACTTCAACACACACTGATAAATGGTTGCTTGCAATCCAGCATGTTATAGGGGTCTATTCACTAAGCTGCCGAGGGCAGCCGAGTAAACCTAAAATAGTTAAAAAAGTACAAAAAAAGTAAATAGAAAACGATTGGGCGGAGCTAGCTAAAGCCAGCTAGCTCCGCCCAACAGTTTTCTATTGGCCGGTGGTTCTGCTGCTGTCAGAAAAAAAAAACTCTACCAGGTGCTCTGGGAGTCTGCCGCTCCCGGCCGCCCAGGAGAGAAACATTGCTTTTTTCTTTTGCCCATAGGAATGCATTGCTATAGGGAAAAAAAAAATTTGCCCATAGGAATGCATTGCTAGATTCCTATTGGCTATTTCAATTTGCAATAGCCATTAGTAAACTAGCATTGCACCCGTCCTCTTCTGATGGACCTGATGGAGAACTGCAGCAGAGGGCAGGTGCAATGCTAGTTTACTATTGGCTATTGCAAATTGAAATAGCCAATAGGAATCTAGCAATGCATTCTTATGGGTAAAAAGTTTTTCTCTCCTGTGCGGCCGGGAGCGGGAGACTCCCAGAGCGCCCGGGAGAGTTTGCTGTCTGTAGATAGTGTCCCTGGTTAGCTGGTAACCAGGGACGCTGATCTCTCTGCAAGTGGCCAGAGCCAGCCGTAAGATTACGGCTGGCTCCGCCCAGCTGTCAGAAGCAGGCTTTCGGCCGGCCAATGGCCAGCTTCGGCTTTCAGGGCAGCTCAGCCGAGGCATATGCCTTTGGCTCGACTGAGCCGCTCGGCTAAGTTCGGGAGCTGTACGGGCTATTGTGAATAGCCCGTACAGCAGCCCTTAGGTTCTACTGAACCGGAGGGGTCCTGGGGCCCGAAGCTAGCCGAAGGATTGGCCAAAGCTACGGCTAGATCCTTCAGCTGCTTCATGAATAGACCCCATAGTGATGGAGCTGGCTTATCCAAAAGCCCCCTTATTGGCCCATCTAAGCTATCTAATCTAAGTTCAAAGATCAGGTAGTGCATTATGGTTAAATTAAATAATTCAGTCAGATGAATTCTGTATGGGATCTTTTGTGATCCTGTGGTAGCAGCAAACCCAAACCTCATCCCTAATCAGTTACCTTCAAAATGTGTTAGAGCAGCTGGGGTAGGAATGAAGAGGAATACTCTAAAGTGTCACTTGCATGACAGCTCTGAATCTGCTGGGGCTGCTGGCATCACATCTAATATGGCAGAAACCCTTCTAAAATGCATTAGGTCCACATACAATTTAAGCGGAAGTTTGTTGTGAAAATGAATGGTGTGGTGTCAGAGTCTCTATAAATTTAATTAATCATATAATTATAATTTAATTATGATATAATTAATACAATTTCTATATTCTCACAAATGGCAGTCCATGTAAGTGTGAACAGAGGGAGTAATATACCACTAAGAATTACAGTATTTCCAATACCTGATGTTGAATATCCAGGGCATGCATACATATATTGATCAATTTTATTGATAAAATTGATTAAAACTGTATACAGAGAGCCAAGTCCTAATCCTCTCCACTGACCCCCCTCCACTCTCTCTCCAAGTGTCAACAGATATGCAATGAGTAATCTGTGAAAGAGATCAAGGACACAGAGTCTTCAACCTCATTCTCCTCTGCTATCCGCAACTCACATAAACTGAACCCGGAAATGCTCAGTACTTCATTCACAAACAGAAGAGATTGTAAACATGTGATTCATTGTTACTGATCCCTTGAGTCTTGGGACTTATAATGGCAGCTCTTCCCTTGGGTCCCTTCCCACCACACTCAAGTCTGGCATAAAATGGTGTTATGTCACATGCCACACCAGCTGTGGTGTGTCAGTGTCACCATGGTGAGGGGTATAATGGGGGGACACCAATCTGCAATTTTATTCCATTATATTGGAGAAGTACACTGCATGGTTGATTAGTTGTCTTTTAAGGTGGGAAAATAGATTATTATCAACCTGTTCCCCCTATGCACTAAGCAGATACAATTTTATTTAATTATATAACTTTTCCTTCCATCCATAGACCTATATTTAAATTGGTTTAGAACTTTGATTGATTTCCCTTACACAAAGTTGTCCATTTGTAAAGGAGTTATGCTGTTATGATTTCCAAACTTTTTTTTACAGCAACTCCTGTGTGTTTAATTTGTGTGTTTTCCCTTCCATTACAGACCCAGATGAACCTGACGGGATGCAGAAAATTAAAGCCAGAGGGCTGTGTGGTGATAAAGAAGCACATCAAAAAAGGTTTGGACCCAAGGTATTATGGACCATATTATGTGCAACTAAATATGCCTTACTCTGTCAAACTTGAGGGAAAAGAGACATGTATCATGCTATGCTATGAGCAACTGTTTGCATAATTACTTATTTCAACTTAAAAAAAAAAAATCTTGGGTGAGAACTCAGTATAAAGTTCCCTTGTATGTTTATAATTTAATAAAAAATTATATGGAAAAAAAAAAAAATCTTGCTTTTTTTAGAAGGATTTGGCATACCTTCCATAATGACTCATTGTGCTCATATTGTGCTTACCATGGGGTATACCATTTAACTTTACAATGTACTTACAGTATGTCTCTCGTCCATTAGTAACAACTTGCATGCATTTTGGGAAAGTACTTTGAACTGTTTCTGTCTCTTCTAGTTTTAGGTTTAATATGATTAACTGGATCCAATAAAGGTCAATATGATTAACTGGATCCAATACAGGTTCTGTTTTTTCTGTTTCTTTTATTAACAGCATGTCATAGTGCAGTGGGAGGTAAAATAGCATTGCTGAAAGTGCCATGTGGGTGGGGCTTATAAGAGAATTCAAGGATGGGGGCTGAAGGAGACAGATTCCTTTTTACCATCTTCCTTCTGTCTGCTCATTTTTGTCAAATTACTCCAAGCACATTTAGATTTAACCAGAAATAATAGCCCTAGAAATATTTCACTCATTCCAACATACTGTATGTTATCTAACATGTGTGGGGCAAACATAATTTTAATATGTAGGTGCACCCAATGCATGAGTTTATATTAGTATATAATATATGTGGATGCAAGGACTTTTAAAAATGTTGGGGGTGTTGATTTCATAAATTTTATTTAAATTTTCTACACTTTTTTTTATACTCAACTTTATTATTTTTACACAGGAGGCTAACAAGCCCCCTATGTGATTAGCTTAGCCCCCTATGTGATTAGCTTAGTGGTGACAGGTTGTGCTAAAACAATACACTGCGCTATCTCCCCTTGTTGTAAAACAGTTGAATAAGACCCCCTAAATCTCCAAGTAGACCATAAAACAACCCCAAAACACACCTATGTGTGATATACCACAGTATATCAAATATACACATAAAATACAAACGATAAAAACATATTATAAAATTATAAAAGCAATATAATTAATCCTCGCAAGAACAGAAATAGCATTTTATATCCAACCCATCTTATTTCGCTTAATAGCATTAATAATTAGCTATTGCTAATGAAACAATTAAGGTCTAGCTCCACATTCAGCCCCTTAGGTTACAGAGAGATCAGCGTCCCTGATCTCTGATAATAAAGTCGAGTATAAAAAAAAGTGTAGAAAATTTAAATAAAATTAATGAAATCAACACCCCCAACATTTTTAAAAGTCCTTGCATCCACATATATTATATACTAATATAAACTAGAATGATATCTCGGAACGAAACTAAGTGTATTTTCCTGCTGGACACGCTTAAACCTAAGGGGCTGAATGTGGAGCTAGACCTTAATTGTTTCATTAGCAATAGCTAATTATTAATGCTATGACGCGAAATAAGATGGGTTGGATATCAAATGCTATTTCTGTTCTTGTGAGGTCTTATTATATTGCTTTTATAATGTTATAATATGTTTTTATCGTTTGTTTCTACAGTACATGCACATATGGCTTTTGGCATACTAATTTGCATGTGGGGGGTTATATTTGAATAATGTATTGATAAGGGTATGGATAGCTGCGATGTGAACACCACCCTTGAAAAAGTCCATGAGGACGAAACGCGTCGGGGACGAGCGTGTACATTGCTGCTATCCTGTTCATTCAATTGTGGAGCTGCGTTAGGACTATTCGCCTGCTGAATATTGTGAGATATACCCCTTTGTGGGTTACAAGCTGGATCCACTTTTTATTGATGTAAGTTTTCATTGTTCTTTCATTGCACAAAATAAATGTTTTAAAGATTTTATGCTATGTGCGGTATATTTGTTTCTTTGTCGGTGAGCTAAAATCCCGGCTACGATCCATTTGTATGAGAAGTGAGGAGGAGACCGTTTTATTGTTTCATAGCCATCACTCGTTGGAAGCCATCACTTTGTTGGGGAAAGTAGCGCCCTGTGATTAATGCAATTTCACCATTTGAATCTGGTGAGTGGGGAGCATTGTTTTTTCTTCGGATTGGGATTATATGATTACACATATACATTTTTTCATAGTTTTTTCATCACTGTTTGAACTGATTACGAGTCAGGATCGGATGAAGTTTTGTAATTTATATGGACTTTAGTTATTTATATATTTATATGTTATTATTGATCATTCTTTATATATGAACACGCTATTCACATTGTTTGATGATTTATGCTGATTGATTTGCATATCTTCAAATATTAATGAGTCACACATTATTTCACATTGTTTATTATATTTTTTGCACCATAACTATTGTATTTTATGTGTACATTTGATATACGATGGTATACACACATAGGTGTGTTTTAAGGTTGTTTTATGGTCTACTTGGAGATTTAGGGGGTCTTATTCAACTGTTTCACAATAAGGGGAGATAGCGCGGTGTATTGTTTTAGCACTCTCGTGGCCATATTGTTTTTTGCTTTGTTGGTCTTTCGCTGCAACTGTCATTTATTTATAAATAAAAAAGGGGTGGGGGACTTCCACAAGCGCCAATACTAATATTTATAAACTTAGGGGTCTATTAATATCACCTTTGCAGCCCAATTAAGCGAATAAAGCACATATAAAACCTGATTATGTTCATCCCAGGTCACAGGACATGAAAAGTATCAGTACATTTTAAATAGTGCTTTTGTGGTGCTAATAGAGTATATATAGTATGTTGTCAAAAGGTCATGGAACACCACAACATGTAAAAATTAATTAAATATTGTCTCTAGTATTCTATAATACTGATGGATAGGTGAGGAAGGATAAAGAAAGTCCTACACATTATAGAAATAAAAGGTACATTGATTTAAAATATTAGGGCAAAAATCAGGGGCATAATTCGACTTTGGTACCTAGGCCTTGTGGCCTGGGTTAAGTAATTGCTGTTAAGGGGAATTCCAACTATGGGTCTATGTGGAAACTGCCATTCCAATTACCATCTCTAGAGCCAAGTGCAACAGCAGTGACAATCTCAAACTTCATGCTCAACAGCTATTGAGAGAACTCTTGAGAGAAAAAGTGAATGTAAGGATTTGACATATATCAGTTATCAATTAACTTTGTTTCTGAGGTTTTTGGAAATATGTTAGGTATATGTTAGGTCAGGAAAACTTACTTGTCCTTGCAACACACTTTAATAAATGATAAAGTCCATTGATTAGCAATAGGATTACATATTGTAAGTCACAATGTGCTCTTGTAATACAATGAGGGGAATTTAGCGAAACTGGAGCAGACAAAGTTTGGGGCAGCTGTGCATATTAACCAATAAGCTTCTATCTTTCATTTTCAAATCATAAGTGAACAAACTGGAGAGAGAAGCTGATTGGTTGCCCTGGACAACTGCTCTAGATTTTGTCTTCTCCAATTTCCATAAATTCCCCTAACAATGTATTGTCTTTCATTGCATGGCTTCCAAGTCATGCAATAATTATTATTTATTAAATTACAGCTATGACAGGTCAGGAAACTCATTTTAGATAGTTTTAATACATAATATTATTTTTTTGCAATGTTTTCATAACTGTGAAAAACATTCTCAAGCATCAACTTACTTGTGTAAGTCCACAGTATGGCATCACTGTGCCATACTTCCTTGAAAGAATAGCAGCCATCAAAGATGTTGGAGATTCTTACTCCCTAACCCTGTGTGGTATTAAACATGGGAGCTCAGTGGAATCCCCGCTTAGCTACTGGAAGTTAGTGAGCATAGTTTTCACAATTGGAGGGTTGTTGATGTGCTATGCAATATAAAAAGTAAACTAATAAGTGATCCTTTGAACAATTGTCAGTCATTTTAAATATTGGATTGGATGAGAAAGGTTCCCTTTACAAAAATCAGCAAATTTTTCATGATAAATTTAAACATTGAAACATTTATTATCACCATACATGTCAAGCCTTAAAATCCCAAAAAACTAGACAAGTGATATTCATCTAGTTCTGTATTGATATTATGATAATGCATCTGAATTTCCGAATGAAAATGTAACAAATCCGAATGTCCAATAAGTTTCGGATGCATCCAATGTTCTTTCTGAATTGTATTCCAAATGAACTTTTCATGTTAAACAACCTGGGAAATTACCCCCCAATTGATACCAGGCTCTTTAGTTCTGGTAGGAATGTTAGGAAGAGCCTCAATGTCAAACAAAAAGGGTGGGGTTCCGCTCAAAAGTCATACCAGACCTATAGGGTCTGGTATCAATTGGAAGGGAACCCCACGCTTTTATTTTTATATTGCTTCTGCGGACTGTAAAAAAAAGTAATTTTTTTCTTTTCTCTAATGCCACTTTGCGGCAATGAAAATCCGTTAGTAATTACTACCGCATTCAAAATTAACAAAAATTTGGATTCATCCCAATCCAAAACCGAATTGACTTTCAGACCTGAATCCCCAAAAAACAAACAAAAAATCAGAAATTAACGTAATCAAAATTATTTTTTGTTGGCTTACATGTCTACAAAAACTACCCAAAATTACCCTTAGGTGACGCTTTAAAAGATTTTACCGTTCGCCAATTTTACATAGTATTTGAGGTTGAATAATGACACAGGTCCATCAAGTTCAACCTTTGTGTGTCTGTGTGTGATTGTGCATTCATGTGTGTGTGTTTGTGTATACGAGTCCCTGTGTGGTCTAGTTTTTATAAGTACCTGTACCCCTGTATGTTACGGTCTCTGAGGAAGGTATCTAAATGATTTTTGAATGATTCAATACTCTCTGCAAATGCCACTGCTTGTGGCAGACAGTTCCAAAATGTAACCGCTCTAACTGAAAATAAGCCCCTACACCCTCTGTGGTTAAGTCTTTTCTCCACCAATTTTAGGTGGTGGCCTCTAGTCTTTATTAAGATGGCCATACTCCTTACAACCATTATATAACTTTTTTTGGCCAGACATTTCACCCTCGTTCAATTTTCATTCAACTAGCCCATCATGCACAGACCAATGTACTTCACAATTAATGTTTGTCAGCACCACTAACTGGCTGATTTTCATTGATCGAAAGAACAGGTTTATATTTGAGCATGCACAGTTTTCATCTTGAGATTTTTGTTGTACAACACCACTAACCTGTCAATTTCCGTCCAACCAGACAAACATTTTCTAGCCTGCTTGAAAGACAAAAATCTTGCAGTTGGAAGAAGGTAAGAGAAAAAGATAAAGGCAAGTATGAAAGTAGAGGGAGAGGGGGGGGAACAAAGGGAGGGAGGGTCTCCCGCCTACCCCAGTGGCCCCCCAGGGTAGCAGCCCCTTGAGCCAATGCTTTCATACAGGACAATGGATCTACCAATTTCTTAGCACAGTTAAGTCTCATGCTGGGGTCAGCACTCAAGAGCTCCCCTCTGGGGTCATGATCCGGTAATAAGCGTCAGTAGTGGTGTAATGCAATTACAAGGCATTGTTATCGATCCACTTGCTTAATGCTGCCGCATTAAGCAAGTGGATCGATAACAACGCCTTGTATTTGCTTCTCGAGAGACTGGTCATGTGCAGCAGGAACACCTCCGGGCTCAGTACAAATGCTGGTGTCACCAGTGTGTTGATTATATCTCTCACCGCTTTCCAGAATCTAGTCAGGGAGGGGCAACTCCAAAAGATATGTAGAATTGTGCCAACTGCAGAACCGCACCTCCAGCACTCTTCTGGAATGGTGGGGCTCATTTTGTGTAAGACGTGCGGGACCCTGTACCATCGGGAAAGGATCTTATATCCCTGTTCCTGAAATCTGTTCGCTATCGAGCATTTGAGTGCAAAGTATACCATTGTGTATTTTTGGTGCGGGGTAAATGTAGTACCCAGGTCTGCTTCCCACTTCTTTAAAAATTGCGGGGCAAAGTCTAGTGGGGGGGGCAACTAGCATCTTGTAGGTCTGGGATAATGGCGTGTCGGACCGGTTCTCCACTTCCACACGTCTTCAAATGCAGTCTATGGCCTATCAATTTGCAGCGAGGCAGGGATAGCTAGCAGGAAGTGTCGGAGTTGGTAAATAGTCCAAAAATCCAGGGGTGGATCCAGAAGAGATTGCAGTGCAGGTGTCCCCATCCAAACTCCCCCAGTTCTAAAGTCCCCTAACCAAAATTTTGCCGAGACCAATTAGAGTGCGTAGGCATCGCTTTTCCATCCCCGGTGAGCGGGGAGGGGAACGGGGAGATGGAGGAGGAGCGGAACAAGGTCCTCACAATCGTGAGAGTGGCACCTATCGTGGGATGTTGGGAGCAACGTGTGGGCAGTGGGCCCAAGAGCCACGGAAGGCCTGGGAGCGGGATCGGGGCGGTCTTCAGTTCCATGCGTACCCATTGTTTATGAGCGGAGTGGCAACACCAGTCCACAACCCTATTAAGATGTACTGCTTTATAATACAGGTGGACATCTGGAAGCCCAATCCCACCCACCGACTTAGGCATAGTAAGGAGGCGTCTGCCAATTCTGGGCACTCCGTTCGCCCAAACATACAAGAACATTCTGCGTAAGCGAGCAAAGAAGGCCGGCGGTAGAGGAATGGGCAACGCTTGCATCAGAAACAGTACTCTGGGGAGTATGGTCATTTTAAGAGCAGTGCAGCATCCAAACCATGTCACCGTCAGGGCCTGCCATGCTTTTAAATCTTGTTTGATCTGCGATAAGAGGGGAGCAAAATTTGCCTCGTAGAGCGCGTTCAGACCTGTCATGATATGTGTCCCCAGATAGGCAGGAAGTGATCTTCCCATCTGAAGGGAAATATGGCCCGGATCGCGTTTTGTTCTTCCATTGACAGCGTGATATTCAGTGCCGCCGACTTAGACCAGTTGATGGCCAAGTTGGATAGGGAACCGTAACTTTTGAACTCCCTCATGAGTTCCGGTAGGGAAACTCGAGGCTGTGTGACAAAGAATAGTAGGTCATCCGCATACAGATATCTAAAATCCTGGTAGACCACCACCCAACCACCTTATTGAACCAAGGATAGCTGCTTGGAGATCATGGCTCCCGCACTCGGGATCCTGGGTTCACGGGAGGCCATGGTTTTCAACCCACCAATAATTTTTAGACTATGTCGGAGGGAACTCCCCTTTGTAGATATGGTCCTTCGCACGATTGCCACTTTGAGTGCAATTGATAATGGAACACAACAAGGGGTGGTTGTGACAGGCTAACTGATTAGTAACAACATTGGTGTTAGTAACCGGGACCGAGATGTTTTATTATGCCATTGTGCCTTGTATCATATTGAATCGCTTGAGATTTTGTTACTTGTAATGATATGTACACTTTTACTTGAAGAAAGTACAGATGGCTGCCTGCGTGCAGCTCTATGCATAGATTTGAAAAAAAATCTTGCAGTTGTACAGTAATTGAGATTGTGCAGTTCCCATCAACTGGCAGATTTTCGGCCAAAAATGTGAACACAGACAAAAATCTCTAGAGAATTGTAACGTGTGTGAGCACCTTTAGGGAGTTTACTGTAAAACGTTTATTGCTGATGTTACCATCACCACTAAACATTTTGTACAACAAAATCATGTCCACTCTTAATATTCCCACTTCCAGTGTAAACATGTTTAAATTTAGTAACCTTGTCTCATAGCTATGCTCCTCCATCCCCTTCATTAGTTTTGTTCCTCTTCTCTGGACTCTCTCTAATTGAAGGACATCCTTTCTGTGGATTGGTGACCAAAATTGAGCTGCATACTCAAGATGAGGCTAAACCTGTGATCTAAAAAGTGGCAAAATGATTGCTTTGTCTCTACAGTACATTCCCTTTTTAATGCATGACAGTACCCTGTTAGCTTTGTTTGCCACAGCCTGGCATTGTCTGCTGTTATTCAATCTGTAGTCGACTATGACCCCCAAATATTTTTCCATTTCTGATTTCCCTAGTGCAGTACCCATTAATGTGTACTCCGCTTGCCTATTTTTAACCCCAAAATGCATTACTTTACATTTTTCATCATTAAACCTCATGCCTGCCATATAGTTGACATATAGTTGCCCACTCCCCTATTTTACCCAGGTCCCCTTGTAATATTATGATGTCTAAGCCCATGTCTATTACCCTCTCAATTTTATTACCATCTGCAAACACAGAAACATAGCTATTAACACCTTCACTGATATCATTAATAAACAGGTTAAACTGTATGGGGCCTAGCACAGAACCCTGGGGCACGCCGCTCTCTACCTTAGACCAATTTGAAAAAGATCAATTTATCAATACACTCTGGACATGTTCCTGTAGCCAGTTCTCTATCCATGTACACACCATTTCATCTATGCCCATAGATTTCAGCTTGTGTATCAGGCGTTTAAATGGTACCGTGGCAAAATCCAGCTACGCCACATCCAATGGCCTTCCTCTATCGAGATCTCTACTCACCTCTTCATAGAAAGTTAGTACATTGGTCTGACAAGAACGGTCCTTCCTAAATCAATGCTGATTATCACTTACAGTATTATACCGTTACCATGAACAAAACCCACTAAATAGTCCTTTATTTGTCCCTCAAACAGTTTGCATACTATTGATGTTCTTTCTATTGATGTTCTTTCCACCAATCACTTAGTACCATGCCAGTCATTATGGAGTCCTTGAAAATTAGGAATAACGGTCTTGCTATAACCTGGCTTAGTTCTTTAAGTACCCTAGGATGCAGGTTATCCAGTCCTAACGATTTATTTGCATTACGTTTTTCAAGTCTTTGTTTAACCCTGGCTACTGTCAACCACTTTGGTATCCTACGCACTAAGCTATTCATGTTCTTATCTTCATTAAACCCGTCTTTTTCTTGAGTGTATACTGAGGAAAAAAAACATGAATTTAATACCTCAGCCTTCTTCCTGTTTGTGATTAATCTTCCATTCTCATCTTTTATTGGGCCTACCTGCTCCTTTCTTACCTTTTTACTGTTTATATATTGGTAGAATTTTGGGGGGTTCTTCTTACAAACTGTGGAGATATGTTTTTTACAATCTATTTTAGCTACCCAGATAACATGTTTATTTATCTTATTGCATTCCATGTAACTCTGAAATGCAAATGAAGTCCCCCCATCTTAATTTTTTTAAATGACAGCTTCTTTTCTTTGAAGTGTTGTTTTACCATTTTATTTAGCCATGCAGGCTTAGTTTTTGAACTTTTATTTTTTTTACCCAATGGTATGCACTTGGTAATAGCATTATGCAAAGTATTCCTAAAACAATCCCACTTCTCATCAGTGTTCATTGTTAGAAATATGTTGTCCCCGTTAGGGTCATACACTAGATGACGCAGCTTATCAAAGTTTGCCTTTTTGAAATTTAGCGTTCTTGTGAAACCATTCTCTGTTTTTATCCAACATTAAAAGTAATCACCCCGTGATTACCATTACCAAACGTACCTCTAATTACTATGTTTTCAACTAGGTTGGCATTACTGGAAATTAATAATTCTAGTATAGCATTCTTCCTGGTTTTGACATCTACCATCTGATCCATGAAATTATCCTGCAACAGGCTTAGGAAACGGCCAGCCTTTATTGAATTAGCAGTTCCATTTGACCAATCAATGTCCGGTTAATTGAAGTCACCCATTATAACAACATTTGCCTGCTTCCCAGCTATTTCTATTTGGGAATGTAGGTGAGTCACCTCTTCTCCCTTATGTTTAGGGGTTTATAACACACAGCCACAATAAGTTTAGAACTAGCATCAGTCTTATCTAGTTTTAGCCACAAAGACTCAACATCATCGAAACTCTATGTTGTGAGGTCATCTTGTATGTGCACTGTTAGATTGTTTTTCACATACATGCATACCCCTCCCCCTTTCTACCTACCTGTCCATCTTGAACAGGTTGTACCCTTGTTCATTAGTTGCCAAGTAAATTTCTGTTATTTTCAATATATAAAATCCTCTTCCAGGAGCATACGTTCAAGCTCCTCTTATCTTTTTTCTAGACTTCTAGCATTTGTGTACATTTATTTTAGTTTGGTGCTGGTAGTTTGAGTTTTATTATTTCTCATTACTGAAGTGCAAGTCATTTTTTCAACTAACCTGGGTACAGTTGATACATTACTAACTATATTGACTGAAGTGAGCCCTCTGTCCCCCCTTGTATTACGGTCCTCTATATTAATTGCTCCGTTAGTTACTTGCTCTCTGTTTATTATACACATTTTTTTCCCTCGCCCATTATCTAGTTTAAAAGCTCCTCCAGTTTTTTAACCATTTTCTCCCCAAATGTGCTGCACCTTCCCCAATTAGATGCAGCCCATGTCTGCTGCAAAGCTGGTAACTGACTGAGAAGTATGGCCAGTTCTCCATAAACCCAAAGCCCTCTTTCTGACAACAGTTTCGCAGCCACTTGTTCAGTTCTCTCAACTCCCGCGTCTCTCTGGAGTGGCTCGGGGCACCGACAGTATTTTAGAAGATACTACCACGGAGGTCTTTGAAATCTTACTTTAGGACACTCCATCTGCCTCTAACATTGTCATTGGTGTACCATGACAGCTGGATCATGCACAGCCCCATCCACTAACCTGTCCACCCATTCCATAATGTGTCGAACACGAGCCCCTGATAAGCAACAAACTGTTCATCGCTCACGGTCCCGGTGACAGATTACCCCATCTGCCCATCTGATAATTGAGTCCCCCACCACTAATACCTGTCTCTCATGTCCATCCATCCTGCTCCCATCCTTACTGGAGCAGTCACTCCCCCTGTGGATAGGGAAAGTGTCCTGCTCCAGCAATGCCACCCCTGAACTAATATCCCCAACATCCTGCAACCTGGCATATTTATTGTGGTGTATCAATTCAGAGCTCGCTCTCTTGCACTCTTCCCTCTACCCCACCTTCTAACAGTAAACCAGCTACATACCTCAGGTTGCTGCTCCTCCATACCCCCTCCTCCTCTATACCGCCCTTCACCAGAACCTAATGAGTCGGATCCAAACTCTTTTCCATGTTGTTTATGCTCCGCAGTGTTGCCAGTTTGTTTAAATCCAGAAGCTGGGCTTCTAAAAAAACAACTAGCTCACATGTGGTGTAGCAGTATTTGCCCTCAAAGGCATGTGCAAGAAACACATACATTGAGCAAGATGTGCACCGGTTTGCAATCCCACTCATGGAAGACATTTTTTTTATTCAGGAATAGATAGAACTCCAAATAACCTCAGTAATTACCACATTAATCAGCAGATTAATACCACCAATGCCCAGCAGTTATTAGTAACACAGTTATTACCACAATGAGTCCCCAGCAGAATAATACTACAACACAGCCAGCAGAATTATACACAGCACCTAGCACACTAATACCACTACTACAAAAGTTCCCAGTGGAGTTAATGCTACCACAATAGATCCCAGCAGATAAATACTTATTAAACAGCTCTCTGCAGAATTACTACTACTACAACAACAACAACTATCTGCAGAATTAATACTACTACTACAGTTCCCAGCAGATAATTGCCACTGTTGATACAGTTCACAGCATCCTCTGCAACAGCCTAACACAGTTCACAATGCCCCCGTTAGTATACTACTAGTATGTTCAGTGTTCCCAGCAGACCTATTCAAATTCCACCATCCCCTATTGAATTGACACAGCAATTTTTTAGACTTTTTTTACACTTAACTTTATTGATTTCACATTGGGAGCTAACAAGCCCCTTATGTGATGGTACATATACAGTGACAGGTCGGTAATCTTTATGGAGACATCAGGGGTTTATTAGCCCCTAATGTCATGTATGGACCCCCAAAGAAGCTGATGAAGCAGCGATCGTCTTCACCAGCTTCTTCACCCACTGCAGCAGGTGGAGAAATGACAGAGTGATACCGGATGAGATATAATACACATCATTCCTGGGTCCAGTGATTGGAGGGAGATTGCCTACTGGGAGTGTGCTGATCTCGCTCCAATCTAAGCATACAGGCCTGCCATACCGTACCTGGGCCACACGGAGGACAGTGGAGCCTGAGGTAGCCGGGTGTGGAGAGGGGCTGCACACTCCCACGCAACATATAAGCGATTGAATGGCTCTATAGCTGCCTTAACTCTTGTATGTAAAACAGCTATCACAGGCTGTTTAAAATGCTTACGGTTTTCCGCTCGTGCAAGTGTAGTGTGGCGCAAGCGAGTGGGAGCTGAAAAGAGTGTCCCTTCTGGCCATTTAAATGCAATGGCTGGATGGGAAGGGGTGAAAGTGAATGTGCTTCCAAAGCTTTTTTTTTCTCCTCACTTCCTGTTCATGGTTTACCCAGACAGGATGGAAAGTAAATCTTTATTGGCAACAAAGACATAAAGAAGAATACTTCTTTTTAATAGCATAGAAAAATGTTTGAGCCTAAATATAGACAGCCATAAATAAGAGTTAAGCTGTCCAGAAAAGAGCTCTCCCTGTTAAATAAAGGAGCCTAGAGAGCTCTGTTGAGTTTATAAAAAGAGGAGAGGGGGTGCTGCAGGATGAAACAGTGCCAGCTTATTTTGGTGGAACAATAGCAAACAACTAGTTTATCTGTCTACTCTTTTCATTCCCTTCAACAATGGCTTGCCTGCAGCAATTATCTTTAGACCAAATCATGCACTAGGCAATTGTCATCATATGTCTCTAAGTATTATTAAACCAACACACAAAAGTATTCTTCTATACACTGCAGAATCTGAAAACTATGTTTTCTGACTATAGAAGGACTAAGAAGGGGATGTAATTTTTGTACTTTCTTTTGCCATCTGGATATACATATACTTTGCACGGTCATTCTTGCATATACTAAGACTGCTATCAATTATAATAATTTTTTTAGATGTTACTTTATTGGATTTTCTCCAATCTATATTCCAATGTTTACATTTAATGTCTACAATCTCATCATGCTTTAGACAGCTGCATATCCCTAATAGCATTGGGAAAATGCAGATTGGAACATTTTAAACACACACATACACACTGCTCTGCAGCTCTTCCATTATCAACACTCTAGCACATGTCCATATGTGCCTAAAAAAATTAGGAAACCATATAATTGTCTTTTTAATATTATTCCCTTAATTAGAGTAATATTTTGAAGTTAGTGATAAACTAGGACATTGCATATGCTTTCCATTGATAAAAATCACAATACTTGGCATTAGCCTGTAGAGCACAGAAATAGATAAAAATAAAATACTTTTTCAATACCATATGGACAAACAGATGGATGTTTTTATGAACATCGGAAAATCACAGCCAAGCATTAAACACCAGCTCCATACTGTTGTAAGAGGATCTTCTCTAAAGAATGTAATACCAATAAATCCATATGATGGCGTGGCCAACCTAAAACGTATGATTTATTTTTACAGAAAAGCCCATTTGTATTACAGTTGAGATGTGTCAGAATTGCCATACATTTATTTTTACTAGCAATGAAAAATGTAAACATTTATTTTAAATGCTAATCTTTAGTGATGCCATTCAATGGTCTGTTTAAATGAAGGGCCATTCAGCACTACATCATGTACACAGACCTCATATTTTAGAAGCTGTCCAACATCTATTAAAAAATAAAAATAGAGCTAGTTCAACTTTCTTATGTTGACAGTTATGATAAGTCTTGCAAGCTCTCTGTTAACAGTGCCCTCTTTTTCTGTATACTGCTACTAATCTCTAAAATCTTTACCTCCTTTAGTGGGAAAAGCAGGCTTATAACACCCTCGTGAAAATCATACTGTTATGTACCAACAAATGCAGCTTAAAAGCCTCCACCAAGCATGTTATTTAAAGTACTAGTGTTTTTCCAATGTCGCCCTTAAAGTCGAATAAAAGTTGTTAAAAGTAGCAGCTATATGGGTTGTGTATGCATGAGAAAACACTGGATTATGCACCAAAGAGCTTGGTGGGAGGAGCACCTCAATGAGACAACTTGGCAGCAAAAGGCACATGCTCTTCTTCCTTTTCCTCGAGGGGACATAGTGGCCACTGTCTTTTAGAGTGCTGCTATTGCACCATTCCTCATTTTCTCTTCCTCCTCCTCCAAAGAACACATAGCAGGTACTTTTGTTGGGTCTGCTAATGAACCCTTTTCCTCCTTACCCTACTCAAAGGCACATAGCAGCATTATTTAGCCAAGTTCTTTTGCTACAACCCCTCCTATATAATCTTGGCCCATTTTCACATCCTCTACATCAAGGGCACATAGCAACCATGGATTTTGGGCCTCGATATTGCTAATATTCCTCCTTCTCTTCCTCCTCCTCCTCAAGGGGGCAAATCAGCTATTTATTTTGGGCCTGCTAATGTGCCTTTTTCCCCTCCTTCTCACAGGCACAGAGCAGTCACTTTTTGAAAGTGCTGCTTATGGGCCCCTTTTCTCCTCTTTTTTCTCAAAGTGATATTAAAGGTTCTTTTTTTATGATCAAAACTAGGAGGCCCACCTTTGCATGAAATGTATGTCCTTCTTCAAATAGGTTTCTCTTCCTCTTTCATTAGTGGGTCCCAGCAGCACTCTCCACCAGCCCCCTGCATGGGTACCATCATCAGCTAAGTGGCTGCTGTGGAGGAACCTGTGCATGCATGTTTCCGGCCCTACCCACAGTGGCTGTGTGTACACAGACACACACAGCCCTGCAGCAGGCCATGCCCCTCCTCTTCACCCAACAGTTTGATAACAAAAGGAGCCAATGGCTCATCTGCCACCAGTAACATCCCCCCACACCCAGGAATGGAGGATCACTTCGGAGAAGCGGTGGTGACAAACAGCGGTGACAGGTAAATGTGCAGGGATGGGGGAGAGACAAAGGGTACTGGGTGGTGTTTACCCTAATGCAGAGAATGCATTAAGGTTAAAAACACCCTGCTTTTAATGCCCCGTTAAGGGTGCAGTGCAGACAGTTGTCTCTCTAGTGTTGCTCCTTGTTACCATATGAAGTGTATGTGAAAACTCCATTATCAAATATAAATAATTTTGTATATAGATTTTAGTTAGGGTTTAATTGATATGAGTATGGTTTAGTGGTTAAGCCCAGAATTACCCACTGTAAGGATTTTGTGCAAATAAACACTTTGCTGATGGTGTCTGCATCCCCCTACTGCAGGTACAGCTGCATGAGAAACCCTAAGGCTCTGTTCACACCTAGGTGTAAAAAAACGCCCGCCAAAAGCGCGTTTCCGAGGGCTACTTGGCTGTATCCCGATGGAAACGTGCTACAAAAACGCCGCAAAGAAGCTCATGTACCTTTTCAGGCGTAGGCCGTTTTGTAGCGTGTTCAGACTGCCTGAAATACGGCAAGGTGTGAACCATGCCTATAGAAAACAATGGGATTTTCATGTTTGAGCGTTTTTTAGAGTGTTTGTAGAGCGTTGAACGCGCTACAAAACGTACAGGTGTGAACCAGGGCTAAGTGTATGGGTTGGCCACCCTTCCACCAGGTGACTTTGGTTTGACACTTGCAGCACATCACTGTATCCCCCTTGTGCCATTAAACATAGAAAATCATCTGAGACTGCCTAAAGTGAGAGGCAGAGGTTCTGCATGCTGAGGTAGTACATTTTTAAAATGTTATTTAATAGCATTTTGCATTTATATTACATTTTTCTATATGTTTTTATTGTAAGGCTTTCCCTGCCCTGTTGGTTCTCTGATGTAAAACACCTTTTCAGTTTGGCCTGCTTGGGTTCTCCTGATAATGTAAGGGGTTATGATAGCATAATGGAAAAAGATGGGAACTGACATTTCAAAGGAGTTGTAAGTCTCATTTAAGAAACCCAATGAAAAAGAACAAGAAACAATAATTACCACATACAAAGTTGAAGAGCAGATCAAATGAGAGATTAGTTGTGTTGAAGCCATCAAAATATGTATTTAGCATCAAACAAACTATGGTACACTGGATCAATAAAATTAAAATGTGAATGATTTAATGGCAACCACTTAATAAGACAATTATAGGTCAGCTGGGGTGAAAACTGCTACAAAACAGCAACCTGTTTTGGAGAGTCAGATGAATACAGTGAAAGTGACCATAGTCCCATTGATTTGCAGCATTTCATGGTGAGATGTAACCAGTTCTAGCTCCAGCTCCTTTCAGGTCCTTAAACCTTTCCTGATGAATTCAGGGGCTCACATGCAGCACTGATGAATGGGAAGAAGCACAAAGAGGTAGGGGAAAGGCACTAGCCAGAACATGGGCGATATAGGGCTGTCCAATATACTGTTCAAGATAAAGAAAAAAAACTGCCGTATTTCATACCTTGGGAGACCTCTGTAATAAAACGTCCATGCACCAGAAACGGAGTCCAGTGCTATCTTTTCCTTCAACATCACTCTGCTCTACCCTCCTCTAGCTGACTGTCAGCTTAAAGCTGGGAGATTCGAATTGCATTGTCCTAGTATTGATGCAGACAGCTGAGCTTATCTCCCTGCTTAGCTGCACCACACTCTATCCTGATATCTACCTGGCTTGACTCAGCTTCCACTACCTCTCGATCCTGTGCTTTTTACAGGACTTACAGGGTAAGAGTAAACATAAAAATTCCTTCAAATATCGTGCCTGGGGAGGTCCCCTTAACCTGCCTGTGAAGTGGCGGATCTGTAGGATGTATAGAACCTGCTGCAGCAAAACTGACATTTCTAAAAAAATAAAATGACATTTTTTTCTCTTCTCCCCCTCCCAAACAATACAAGACCCTTTAGGTCTGTTAGAAATGTTAGGAGGGACCAATTTTTTTTTCCCTAAAAAGTCATACCAGGTCCTTAAGGTCTGATAGGAATATTTAGGAGGGACCCCATGTAAAAAAAAAAGTGTGTGGGGTTACCCGTTAAAGTCATACCAGGCCCTTAAGGTTTGATAGGAATTTTAAGGAGGAACCCCACCCACAAAAATGGGGGAAAAAAACATGGAGTCCCCCCTAACATTCCATACCAGACCCTTGATTCGAGCATAGGCCTGGCAGGGCCCGGAAGGGGGGGACGAGCGAGCGCCCCCCTCCCTCCCACACCAGGCCACATGCCCTCGGCACTGGGAGGGTGTCCCCGTGCTGATGGGGACAAGGGCCTCATCCCCACAACCCTGACCCGGTGGTTGTGGTGGTCTGTGGGCAAGAGGGCTTATTTGCATTGGGGTACCCCTTTAATTAAGGGGGCGCCCAGATGCTGCCCCCCTCCCTTGTGAATGAGTAACTTGTACCCCTACCCATTCACTAAAGGGTTAAATTAAATAGTTAGTAAAAAGTCCAGACTTTTGATAAAATCCTTTAATTGAAAAAATAACAAAAGACATGTTTTTGACAAGTCTTTTATAAAAAAAAATATGGATCCACCGATGTAATCCATTGTCAATCACGGCGTTCAGCGTTGTCCACGACGACGGCGTAATAAAAAAAATAAATATTTTTTTTTTTTAAACGCTGGCCGCCGTCCCATCCGCTCCCCCGCCGCATAATGACATTTTGACAGTTGCTGGCAAGACAAACAATTGGGCGGAGCTAATGATGACAGCTAGCTCCACCCAATTGTGTAGTTTGCTGGCATCTAACAGGCGAGACATGATTGGGCAGAGCCATTATGACTTTGCCCAATCATGGCTCCAAATGAGTACTGAGCCCTGATTGGGCAAAGTCTTGCACCTGACCTATGGTCAGGTGCAAGTCTTTAACCAATTAGAGCTTCAAAGGGCTCTTTGTAGTATGGGACGTTGCGCGGTCGAACAGACCGCGAACATCCCATAAAGTTCGGCATTCGGCGAGCGCTCGAACAGCCAATGTTCGATTCGAACTCATGTTCAAATCGAACTGGCGGACCATCCCTAGTCCTGAGAGCCAATTGATTAACTTGACTAATTAACTCTAGCCAGACTAGAGTGTATATCTGAACTGCATGCATTATCTGTCCTGTATAAGGTAATACAGGTTCACATAACATTATAACCCGAGACATTTCTCCTCTGGTGGTAGCTTGGATCTATTATTTCTTGGACTCAAACCAACACACACCAGCTGAAATTCATCAGCAGTCAGATCCGCAGCTGAGATCCTTTGAAAACATATCAAAACATTTTGTTACAACCTCCCCACCATCCTGGCAGAGTTTGAACTGCCTCAAATTTCTATTTACGATTGGCCCTTGAAAATCGACCATACATGGCTTCCCTACTTAATCTTGTTGGCAGCAGCAGTCCAAGAAAGCTGTCCTTTATTCTTCTTTTTGATGTTCATGTTCTACTTGGAGTCTCTTTGTACACTGTTACCTCTGCTATGTTTGTTGATATTGATGCTAGCCTGCAGTGTTTTTTCTTTTAGATACAGTGTATGCTGTATCTTAAGATTAAGACTGAACATAAACAGACCCTAAGCTCTGATTCTTTTCTTGAACTATCCAATCCTAGGCAGGAGTTTACTCCTCAATACTTATTCTCGTATTGCTTGGGATAGGGGATGACAAACACAATATGGGGAGGCCCACAAATGGGAAGACACTTAACTTATATTTTACATCCCACTCCGCCCCACTGTCCTATTTTATTATTAACTAACAATTCCAAAATCCATAATAACACGCATTTCCTCAGAATTTTGCTGTTTTTTTTCTGACCTCTATAACTTGCCCTCCTCCACTACTCATCCCCCACCTAATCAGAGGCTCTTTATGTGTATTTAAATGAGGCTGCCCTCCAGGTTCTTGACCCTCACACCTCTAAATTCCCTTGACTCCCCACTTTTGGGGAGTTCCTGCTGGCTATTAAGCCCTTAAAATCCAAGGAAATGCCTTGGCCCTGATGTTGCTGGAAAAGCATTTGACAGGTTAAATTGGAACTTCTTACGCTTAGTCTTTGAACAAATTGGCCTTGGCCACACTTTTATTGATGAAATTATGTCCTTTATTTATAACATTATATTTAGCAGTGGCACCAGGTGAGTATCACCTGGTGCGGCCGCAGTGCATGCATTATGACTTTGTGGTGTGACATCATGATGCATTCATGGTGATGTAGTTAGAGAGGAGGGGATATTGACCCGACAAGATCAGTTATGCCACCAAACCCCCTCTCTCTTGTGCCGCTGTTGTGCTCTAGGTCCATGACCAAGTGCCTGACTTTTAACTTAAATAAAATAAGGGACAAATAAATGAATGTATTTATTGCATTTTTTTAGCTGTGCTGGTTTTGTAAAAAAAATACTACAAATCAAAACTGGGAAAAAAGTTTTTTTTTAAACGTTTTTTTCCTCTTTTTTTATATTTTATTTGTCCTAAGTGAGGCGTTAGACACACATATGTGATATAAATATGTAGCCCTATCTGTCCTCTAAAAAACAATATATAATATGTGTGGGTGCACTTTGTAAGAAAGTATATTACTGACGTGGAAGAATCACACAGCAAAAATTTCAAAAGTGTGTCAGTCATTTACGAACAGAAACTAAAAACAAGCTCAGTCATGAAGGGGTTAAGATGGCATGACACCAAAACAACTGTCATTAATTTTGGTCTCACCACCTCTGATGGTGTCACCTGATGTGGGCTGCAAATCTAAGTGATGGGGTGTTGATATAGGCTCAAACGGTATATACATAACTGGTGGGACTGCTCTAAAATATGACCATTCTGGGACAAGCTTGTCCTTATGGGACACATTTATCTCCTATCCTAGTGGCCCATTTTTCTATTTTTACAAGGTCCTTTTTTTGCAAAAATCACAACAATTGAGGCACCTGATGGCTGCAAATGACCAATTCTCATCTGTTTGTGATATCACCTACCGCTCTTTTCTTTCCCTTTGGTTAAGCTTCCTAAGGAACTTAGGACAAACATTTTTTAAGGCTACTCAGTTTCATGTAGTTGTTCTACATAAAAAAAGTCAATGAATTTTCTCCGTGCACAGTATTTGAGTACCTGTACTGGGCTGCATTTTGAGCAAAAAGTGTATTTATTCTCTAAACAAATGGCACAATATTGTTGCCACTATCTGCTCAGTGGCAATATATAATATTATAATATAGTGCATTTTGATTAGGAGGGACAATAGCAAGTTTTTCTCAAAAAAAAAATCAGCATTAGAGATTGTTTATTTCACTAAAAAACATATTGTAGAGACTACATGCTCAGTACTTAAGCACTTGTTTTAGGCTGCATTTTGGATGAGAAAAACACCAGCCCGCTTTTAATGAAAATCAACATTAAAATGTAATTACCTCACAGGAAAAAGTTAACAAAATATTGTAGTGACTATGTGCATAGTATTTAATCACTTTCATTAGGCATTAATATAAAAGGAGAGACACTAGCCAGCTTTTAATATAAAAAATGCATATTACATTGTATTTGTGTCATTGAAAAAAAAAAAAACACAAAATATTGTGGTGGCTACTAGGGATGGGCTGAGTGTTCGATTCGAATCGAACATGAGTTTGAATCGAACATCGGCAGTTCGAGCGCCCGCCAAACTTTACGTGATGTTCACGGTTTGTTTGACTGTGGACATTCCATTATACAAAATGCCTACTGAAGCTCTGATTTGTTAAAGTCTTGCACCTGACCACAGGTCAGGTGCAAGACTTTGCCCAATCAGGGCTCAGTGGAGGAGGGGCCTGAAGGAGAAAGTTCTCTATCAGGTCCCCCATGCTGATTGACAACAGGCAGTGGGCGGGTGCAATAGCCAGCTTGCTATTGGCTATTGCATTTTACAATATCCAATAGCAGGCTGGGTATGGCTCCCAGCCTGCAATGAAGAGGAGGCAGGGGGCAGGGCAGAGGTGCCGCGGCCAGATGGGGGAACGGAGAAGCCGTCTGGGGGAAGAGGTACGGGGCAGCAGAGCAATGCAGCGGTCTGTGTCCCCACTGCCTCAGCCAAGACAGGCGGGGAGAACAGTGGGAATTTGAAGGGACACAGACTGCTGCAGCCACATGTACTGGAAGCTGTACGGGGGTCCAACATTCGACCCCCATACACTTGCATTGAGTTTGAGTTCGTACTCGAACATTTCGGCGGTTCGAATGTTCGAATACGAACCGAACACAGGGGTGTTCGTCTCATCCCTAGTGGCTACATGCACAGTATTTAAACACTTACACTGGGCCTATTTTTAAATTGGACCCACTCAAGTCAGCTTTTAATCTAGAACTCATCTTCAGAATGTATTTATTTAATTGCCTCCAAAATATTGTAGTGACTATGTTCACAGTATTTATTGACTTTCACAGACCCTGACTATCCTGAAGCTGAGTCTCCATGGATACTAGGGAGGAGGGCATGGTTTTAATATTTTCTATGTGGTGATGGAAGCTTTTCTAGCCTCCCTGTAACCCTGACATATCCCATTAATGTGATTCCTCGAGGCATGTGAACACATATTTGATATTTTTATTTGTAGCTATCATGGAGGAATGTTATTTAATATTTACTAAAAGCATGGTCTTCCATGTTTTGCTGGAGGTCTGGTGAGTCTTCCTTTTTAAAGGGCAGGTCAGAGTCAGCCCGGTCTATAGCAACTGGAGAAGTTTCAATGCAGTAATTTGCCATCTTGGATGCAGATGGAATGACTGTGTGAAAGAAGTGCTTCCTGGTAGGTGAGAAAGTAAGCTGGCTGGGTGTCTGTGACCCCCTCTGTCCCATAAAAGGAATGTTTACAAAGGTGTGAATGGTATCCCTTGAATATGTCTGGGATGTAGCATTAAATCTCTCACAGCATACATACATTCCCTGACATGATCAAGTCACACCTCCAGGAATTTCTTGAGTTATTGATGCTTTAATATGTTTTGCAAAGACTCTAGTAAGATAATTATGGTATAGCAGATAAGAATTACAATATTATGACATATGTTAAATTAATTTACTGCACCTTCATACTTATTTTCTGACTAAACAAACTATGCTTCAAAGAGCTGGCAATTAAATAACTTTTTCTTTCATTGATTTGTAGTTATACAGAAAATCCCTTTCCGATTTTTTTTCAAAGACACAATTATGACATATTTGAAGTTATGGAGTTCTGACTATTAGAAGAACATTCCTAAAACGTCAAGGATGCCTATGAAATAGGAAACATGAATGCAGTGCATGTCATGTAGTATTTTTTGATGCTGACTGCTCCAAGAAATAAAATAGACCCTTGATTTTGTTTGTGAAATCATAAAGTTTAAAGATAAAAAGTACAGGAAATCAACTGATTACACTCATCCTTAAAGTTACAGTTTGAAGGCAAGAAAGAAATGGCATTTTGATTAAGCAGCACTGAATGAAGCAATCACTTACAAAGGAAGGACTGAAAGTCATTTAATTTTCAGTACTTTCTCACAATTAATTACATTAACAATATATCTGCTAGTGCAGACACACTTTAGCAGTGAATGTTAGGTTAAAGGACTAAATCACAATGTTTAGATAAAAAGGATGACATTTTTTCTTCTCTTTCAATTGCTGCATGCTTTTTCTAGGTCTTTGATTTCACAGTATGATGAAGGAAAGTGATGTTTGCACGTGATTGGGTATTTTTTGCAAAGTGAAATAAGTGCATACATTGTTGAAGTCGGTGGTTTAACAGCCAGGTAGCTAGTATTTTCAAAAGATCATTGACAGCAGTTTTTGTATATTTATTTTGACAGGTGTATACCCTGTCATATAAAAGCATTACAGAAACACATTATGCCAATCTCTGCTTGGGTACAAAGATGAATGCAGTGAACAGAGCTGTCACACTTAAAACTTTGTAGCTTCATATATTTTTTATCATTCTTACATTTTTGTACATTAGCAGTGCTGCTCAGCACTTTTCTATTTTAGTCTCCAACATCTTTAGTAGAAGTGTACAGTCTTATCTAAAGCCTTTATACTGATATTCACTCCGCTTTTTATAGTCACTGATCTTAATTCTCAGTAGTTCAGCAGTGTATTAGCACACCTGTCACTATTTTTCTCACTTGTTTACCTTTTTGGCTGTCTAGTCATTGCAAATTGACAATGTTAGCTTCTTTTGCTTCTCCTTATTTTTTAGTAGCGGAGGAAACTTTTGCTGTTGTGAAACATACAAAGTAGTCTTTGGATAAAATCAGATTTAGGAACCATTAGTTTTGCGTGCCAGAGTAGGAACAGCAATGAAGTGATAGGGACAAAACTAGGGGGGTAAGAGTTAAAGCTACCTGTGTGAAAGAAGGTGAAATCAGAAAAATATTTTTTTTACACTGATTGCTAACTAAACGAAAGGCTTTCATTTATTTATTAAATTATTTTTATTTGCTGCTGTTGGTAAAGATATGCCCAGGGTATTGTATCCTAAAACTAAACTGCAAGCAAAACAGCTAAATCGCTACACAGATATATATATATATTAAACATGTGCAGCGGCTAAAAATTTGTTTTGTTTCGGATTTCGTATATGTCGTTTTTTTGGAATTCGGATCCTATATGTGTTTCGTTTCAGGAATCGGATTCGTATTCGGACATTTCGGATTCGGATGTTTTCGGATATATTTCGGAAATTCGGATGCTCTGAATCTACGAATTTCCGAAATTTCATCCAAATTTAGATTCGGAACGAAATGAAATCGCACATATCTACTATATATATGAAATATGTTTTACCTACCAAAAGGTATTTCTCGCCATGCAGGCCTGACATTTACAGAGCTCTGACACACAGCGCCGCCCAGTCTAGGAGGATGGAAGACCTGATTTTTCTCTACTGCAGTTCAGTACTACTTACAGGTCTTGTTTCCCCAGGCTGTGATTGGACAGTGAAAGGAAAACCTCATCTCTGTTATTCTGATCTCTCTTTTTGTCAGTAAGCTCCTTGCACTGCAGCACAACTGATTGGCTCCTTGTGCTGCTTCCCCCCTCCATCAAGTCCAAGCTGTACAGTCACTGCAAGAGGCTGATGCCAACTAAATTAAATATTCCTATTTACACTATTTGCATTAAAAATAAATACATTTTTGGATAATTGCTGCCATCTGGAACTGCCTTTTTGCTTGCATAACTATGTAAACTTGTCAAGTGCTAATAATGGATTTTAATGGAAAGATACTAATCGTTGAGAACTCAGTATAAAGTTCCCTTGTATGTTTATAATTTAATAAAAATTATATGGAAGAAAAAAAATAAATAAATACATTTAAGGATGCATTTATTAATACAGATCTATACATGTGTATTTTATATCTTTTTAGTGTATATACAGCCATGGCTCAGAATATTGGCACCCCTGCTCGCAGAAAATTGTTGCAATACAAATGTTTAAGCATTCTAATGTTTTTTATTTTGTTTGTATTGGCATGACACAAAGAATTGGAGAAAAAAAGCCAAACCTGACACATTCCACGCAAAAGTCCAAAAATTGACTGCCCGGGTGTGCACCGGCCCTCAGTCAACTAGAAAAATATTTTTATTGCCATTTCCTTCCCTGATGGAGAGTTCCATTCACTACTGGTTCTGTCTGACACCTATACAGACAAGAACTTAGTTGAAACATTCAGAATGCAAAGCATATCTAAACCCCCAAATAAAAATGTAATATACTGCAGTTTACCAGCCTTTACATGGTTTGGCTGTATTATGAGGTTTTCATTTTTTCCCCAATATCTTCACTTGGGGATCCTGGCAGTAACACACCTCCTGTCTGAAAACATTTACACACTGTACTGTATCTAAACAGGAGCAGTGTTGCCACTGCAGGACAGGACTGCAAAACACCCCCTTTCTGCTCCTCTCAACAACATAGTGGCAGGGGTTTGTAGTCCTAATACACTTCCTAATAAAGAGTGCACAGGACATCATTGGATTTCTGGCAGGATTAATATGTAATTTTTTGCAGTTATTAACAGATAGAGCAGAGCACTTTTAATGGTATAGTTAACAGATCAAAAGGAAGCAAGTGAAATAATGTATCTGTTAAATGTTTACATTCGGTAAACGTGCGGTAAAAAGGTTTTGCCTTGCGTTGGTCTGTGACATGATAAACGCATGTACATATCCTTTGAAACTGTTTGACTTTCATTTTTTATGCTCAAAAAAAGTCAGAACTAGCAATCCTCCTACTTTTAATAAAATAATGCGCACTCTAGGTAAATAGATAGGTTAATGTAAAAAATGCTCAGCAGATTTTAATAGTTTTACAATGGCAACATTTAGAGATGTCCGTAAATTTACAGCACGGAAATATAACATTATAAAGTCAAAATCATTTTTCAACATTTCTACTGCAAACTGTATTTTCCCTTCAGGGTCCTCTTATTTGTTTTTAATGTATCTCTCAAGTTTTCTGTTTCTTGCAGAAAATATTATTTTCTTATAAGGCTCTTGAACAAGCATCTTCTGGAGTAACATTAAGCTAAATCTTCAAAAAGTATAAAAACTTATCAAATTGATCTCTTGCAGTTATCTTAGCCCAGCATTTGAAATCGATCTTTCTCTTTAGGTGTTAGTTGACTCATTGTTATAATAAGCATTTCAAATGAAGAGTGAGTTTCCTCAGCCTCAAAACTAATAAAATATCTTATCACTCACTGGACAACTAATAGTGTGAAATGATTTGTTACATTTTAAATTTCAACATTTTGACGGAAACAAAAATCAACATTTCTGACCTCTTAGTTACTGCAGTCTCCGAACCCATTTATTGAAATAAAATCTGAATCATACAGAGAAAAGCAGGAACTGCCTCATGGGATACAGTACAACTACATATAATACTTTATATATGTATATATATAAGGTCTGCAGTATTCCTTCATATAAATGGACTCCATATGGTTCAATACATTGGAGATCTTTTGCTCTTTATAAGTATACCGATCTCTAAAATACTAAAATATAAACATAATCAAACATACGGGTGAAATCCTAAGATAACATTACCTTTTTAACAGTCCTTTTTATATATAACATCACCAAATATTACATGTAGTACACAGAATAAGGAATTTCAGGAACAAAATTGTAGGAGAAAAACAAAGTTAAAAGAGAACTATGGCCCAACTTTTTTGCCATAGATCTCTTCAGGGTCACAGGAGGACAATTATTAATATCTTCCTGTAACCCAAAACTCAGTGTATATCAGGCAATAGCCCACTATATGCTAACAGCACAGACCCATGCCAATATTGTCAAGATCCACTCCACTGCCTGATTGAGAGAGGGGAGGGGGACATCTCTGCAGGGAGAAGATTGGGAACTGAGCGATCAGCGGTATGCGATTGTACAGTTCTTGATATATGGATGCCCTCATTTATCCTTGGTCATTAAATCGTGGACCTTCCAGTCGCACTGCACTGGAATGCATGGCATTGTAGTACCGCACATTCCGGTATGGACAATCCAACTGTGAGTGGGAGGTGCGTTTGAGGTGCACCTCCCTCACCAGAACATGTAGGCGAGACTGCGTGGTACAGTGTAGGTGTGTGCAATTGATGCACTGTATTAGAATTAATGGGTCCTCAAAAACACTGACAGACACACTCAACCACTGACACAATCTCACACACTCAAAAACTTTTTAAATGTGTTTTCTTTTTCCTAAGTTCCACCCACTTTTTCTGACCATATGAGAACTGGAGTGGATCCTCAGCCCTTGGTCCAGTGTAGGTTTCTGTGCTGTGACAGAGCTCCATCCATATGTGCATTGCTTGTACTGCTCCCTTGTGCACCCTTTAGAGATGTCGGGAGCCAGAATGTGAAGTCACTCAAGTCCAGGCACCTCTAGAGGGCATGTTAGGGGCTGTAAGCAATGCACATATGGATGGAGCTCCCTTGCAGCCCACCCCACCTCAAGCTGACACTCGGCACCAGGCAGCATATTTTGAATGGCCACTCGGTGTGAGAATTGACAGTGGTGTGCTAGTTGGAGGCTGAAAAGCCTCTCACCTAGCACAGTGGAAGGCAAGTGGCAACCCACTGAACACAGGGTTCTGACTCACTTTTGGCACATGATCAGAGGCATAACTAGAAACCTTAGGATCCCTGTACAAGAATCCATGAAGGGCCCCCCATCTAAAACCGTTGGCACCTTAGTGGTTACCAGGGCCGGGCCCTCTTATTCGTTTCTGGGCCCCCATAGGGCCAGAATGCCAGGGCCCAGTCACACATGTGATTGCTTCGACCATGATGGTTCCACAAGTGGACATGACCCACCGGTTAAGAACCATGGATTTAAAGTATGGGATATGAGAGCTTTACCATAAATCTCATCTTCTGCATATATTGCACCATGTTTATTAAAACTTTTGGAAAAAAAGCAAAAATGTACATGATAAAAATTAAATACAATGTGAAGATAAAGAAAAATAAATTCCAGGCAACATGTTCAACCAAGCTCCGTGCTTTAATGCTATTGATGTAGCAAACGCTACAACAGCACACATTTTGTATGGTCTGAATTCTTTGGAATGTATATATAAACAATATGCAGGGTAATTCACCTTGAAAAACTCCAGGAACATTAACTCTGGTTAAATGGAGTCCAAAATGATCATTCCTTAGTACATTTTCTTTATTCACTCCTATGTAAGTTTGAATGTCATCATATAATACCACTTTAGGGCCTCAAGATGGTGATGAAGAGCATAGGAAGTAAATACTTGTTTATAAATACACCCCTAACTTTCAAAATAAAGACAAAATTAACTTTACCTCTACTGTTTCTAAGTGGTTGAAGATAATAAATAGGTATATATAGCGCCTTGTTCTATCTTGCATATAGAAAACCACATCTAAACAAATGTCAGCATTATATTACAGCCACACTTGAGATTTGCCTGCCTTGCAAAAAAAATTAGATGGTTGTAAAAAACACATTTTAGGAAGTATGCTCATAATAACCCTTTGGTGAGCTGTATTAGAATTTAGCTGTAGTGAATAACATAAAACCCATATTAGTGTAAATTGGACATTCTGATTTTAATACACCTGTAAACTGTGCTGGAATACATTAATCACTCAGTGATTGGTTCTACTCATAGCCTTGTATTGATTTTTAAATGCACAGGACAATATGGTTACATTTCTATTGTTTTCAGCAGCCCAAGAGAGACAGTTTAGACAAAAGAAAATAATAAATATAGATCTGGGCAGTTTAGCATTAGAGCTGCTGGAATATGTTTATTTTAAGACCCATTAAAGAATATTGGTGATAATGAATTTCAAATAAAATATGTTAACACATAATTGCAATGAAAATTACCTATCACATAATTATATTTGGTAATGAGGATTCTAAGCTCCAGAAACACTTCATAATTCATGCTTTTCCATTTAACACATTGACACAATCATCTTTTGAGGTCAGAATTTTAAAATTATGCGGAAAGGGTAACTAATTTAAATAAACAAGTTTATCAAAGGATTATTTACTTGGGTTTATATGGATCGGCTCCCATGTTTTGTGGATATTCCATGTAAAAGGAAGTTAATTTTAGGTATTTGAGCACATTTAAGGACTCTCATTCTACCAAGAATGACAGTTCATACATTTCCTCTGAATTTTTACATTGCAGCTGAAACATTCTGCATGTGTCCGAGGCAATGATGTGGAACTTAGCATGAGTTTTTGTGTGTGCAAGATTCTGATTCCACAATAGTAATGCCATTCACATGAAGTATTGAGGGGAATTTATCAAAACTGGAGCAGCTCTGCAATGCAACCAATAAGCTTCTATCTTTCATTTTCAAATTTTAACAGAACAAACTGAAGAGATAATCTGATTGGTTGCCCTGGGCAACTGCTCCAGTTTTGATAAATTCCCCTCATTGTATTCATATATCAGTGCAGTGGCCCAGAGAGCTGGAAGCCTTGGTTTGAAGAAAGTGTGGGTTGTAAAAAAGCTTACATATTATTACTAATATTGTTATTTTATTTTTTTTGTAACATTCACACCAGAGTCCTCTAGTACTCTGGGCAATATTTTGTATAATGTGATTAGCACCACATTGTGAAACTGATATACCCCGATGTTCAACTAAATTATTCCAAATAATCCACAGTGTACACAATCAAATGTGCCACAAAAACAAGTGAATGTTAAAAATACAAAAGCATACCAAATATAAGGTGTTAACTTCAATTCACATCAGTCCCCCAGACAATAATTCAATTAGGGATGCACCGATATGCCACACAAAGCCCTGGGGACACGCTGCCACAACAACACCCTAGTGAGCCCGCACATCTCTTGTGACCCCCTACATTCCTGGTGACCCTGCAACCCCTGATGACCCTGTAAATCCATGGTAACCCACAAAACATCCTTGTGACCCCATACATTCCTGGTGATCCCGCAACACCCTTTGACCCCGCACATCCGTGGTGACCGTGGTGACTTCGTACATTCCTGGTGACCCTGCACGTTCCTGGTGATCCCATACATCCCTGGTGACTCCGTACATTTCTGGTGAGTCCACACAACCCTGGTGACCCTGTACATCCCTGGTTTGTTGACACATTAAACATTTCATGCAAAGTTCTGCAGTACAGAGTATTTTCAGTTTGCACAATTAAAACCAGTTATTTTCAGTGTGCTTGTGCATGAAAATGTTTTTTTAATTTATCTTGTATATTGATAAATGGTGAAAATAGTGGTGTGGGCTGGGGGGTTGGTTGGGAGGGAGGCACATTGAGGAACCTGTCTTTGGGGCAGCAGAGAGAGTAAATCTGGCCCTGGAGCAGGAGAGATCAGAGAAAGACACTTAGAGGCAATTTTACCTTCACAACAAGAGGACATTGTTCCTCTAGAGCTCACAGAGCCATGAGGAGAGGGATGTCTTGTCATGACTCACAGGGAAGAGTTCTCCTCTCTGCTCTGTCCCAGCTGCTGCTGATCATCTTTTCAGAGATGTGTATAGGTGGCCATACACCTTACAACCGTTGTTGTCCAGACATCTCACCCTCGTTCAATTTTCTTAAAACTAGCCCATCATGCACAGACCAATGTAGTTTGCAATTAACGCTCGTCAGCACCACCACCTGGCTGAATTTCATTGATCGAAAGGACAGATTTTCCTTTGAGCATGTGCAGTTTGCATCTTGAGATTTTTGCTCTACAACCACGCCACCAACTTGTCAATTTTCATCCATTTAGACAAAAGTTTTCTAGCCTACTTGAAAGACAAAAATCTGCCAGTTGTACAGTAATTCATGTTGTACAGTCCCCATCAACTGGCAGATTTTCTGCCGAAAACTCAATCGCAGACAAAAATCTTCAGATAACTGTAAGGTGTATAGGCACCTAATGTGTGCTCCTCCATGAGAAGGGGTGGGGTCATCACAGTCAGAGAAGAGAGGGGGAATCAGGTGATTACTTTTTATAGATAACAATCCGACCCTCAAGGTGCCCATACACTTTATGATTATTGTACGATAATCATATGCGATCGACTTTTCGTACGACAATTGCAAGGTGTATGGGGAGTGCGCAACCACCAGTACTGTACAATCATATGACTTTTGCCTTTCCTGCATGTTCGAAAACTTCAGTCGGTCCTACAATTTTCACAAGGTTGGTGGCGTTTCCGTACGTCAAAAGTTGTACGATTAACACTACTCATGCGCAAACGAGGTGTTTTTTTTTTAACTACCGCTGGTTGAACCTTGCGATAATCGGGGCAGGATGGGGTAGTCGTACGAAAATCGTACGACGGTTCGATCATCGGACGAAAAGTTCCGTCCGATGATTGCAAGGTGTATGGGCACCTTTAGAGTTGGATTGAAGTTGCCCTGGAGGGAATTTTGAATTTCTAGGTCTCTGGCTTATGAAAGAGTCCATTGAAATAAAAGTATAAAAAACAGCACCGTGGCTCATGACAATGCACACACACATACATCGCCCCTGCACCACTACAATAACACAATAAATACAAATTACTTAGAAAGGTGGAAATGGGCTTTCAGGGTTTTGACACATTAGAGTTTGAGCCACCCAAGTAATGTTCTTTTATTCTAATACCGAGCAATCAAATTGTGCACCCTACATTTTGAATAGAACAAGATTTACACTTTATCACATATGGTGCATTACTTGTATTACAGTTAATATATTGTCTTATGGGAAACACTTCCCTGGCTTTCTCTGATTTGTTCATTATTATTTTTTTGAGCCTGTCACTGAACCAAATAAGCTATTAAGAATATTCTATTTTATATATCCATACCCTTGACATGATCAAGCAAACTGTTGACCATGCCTAGGAAGGAAGCGAATTTCTGCTTCCTTTGCTGAAATCATTTAATGAATGACTGCAAATGGAACGTGGAAAGTAAAATAAGTAATATGCTTCTGTATGAAAATGCCTGGTAGTAGGTCAATTTGCTTTTTGTCCTGACATTCCATTATCAATGACTAGAGATGATATGGTAGAGAAAGAGAAAGCAGAAATGTGAACCCAGAATGTTTTTTTCTTTTTTAGCATTAGCTTATCTGCACATGTGATACAGCTGCTACTACCCTAATTTCACTTCAAAACAGTTGCAGTAGGCAGCTTTGTGTGTCCAATACATCGATAACAAGACTTTTACAAAGGATTTTTGCAAGGAAATGTAATAATTGAATTTGATTTTAACAAGATTGTTTTCCCTTTTAATAATATTTTAATCTGAGCACATATCTAGATGTGATTTGCACTCTAAAAAGGATGAGATGCATGTGATTAGGAGCTCAGTAGGAAGAATTTATCTTTTGTCATGAATAAACTAATTTTATTTTTTTGCAGTAAAGAAGTATTCCACACATGAAATCTGAGGTTGAATAGTGCATATCACAGATGGAGTGTAACACGTACTTACTATAGCTCTATACTAAAATCTCTATACTAATAAACCCAAAGTTAATTGTAAAGTGTATTTTCTTCCTATAAATGTAGTTTTCTTAATAAACTAAACTGCATGTTAATATGATTAATGCTGCTATTTCTATGTGTGCCACCAGTGTGACACTATTTTCAACAAAAAAAACCCTGCCAGATGTTGACAGAAAACCTAGTCTAAAGTAATTATTTTTTACTATCTAGAATGAGGGAAAAGGACATGAAGAATTGCAATGGTCCATCTTATGGGACTTTGTACATTAAGCCCCCATTCACTGAGCGACATGAATCGATATTGTGTAGCGTGCCGCACGACTTTTTGTATTGGGCTGAAGCAATGGCGCGACATCTGTGAAAAAAGGGTCATGTACAAGCGACAAGCTACAGCGACGAGCTACAGACGACATTGAGCTGTAAAGGCTGGGTTCACACCTGGGCGTATTTTTTCTGCTCGGTTTTTTTTGCGTTTTTTAGCATGTTTTTCCCTTCAGTTAAACGCGCGTTTCACTGGCGGTATGATTTATTTTTTGTTTTTTTCCTTATTTTCTCTATTTTTTTTTAAATATTTTTTTTTTCACTTTCAAACTCCCGCCGGCTCCGCCCCCTGTGACGTGGCCGCTCGCAAGGGGCTGAACCCGGAAGTCGGCAGCCGCCGCAGGACACAGCGGGGATTGCGGACAAGGTAAGACCTGTACGCTGTATTCCTGAGTGTGGCTCGGAGTTATCGCTTTGTTAACCCCAATCCACACTAGGGAATACCAATGGAAACGCGTGGAAAAATGCCCCAAAGAAGCTCCTGTACTTCTTTGGGTGTAGGGCGTTTTTTGAAATATGCCCAGGTGGGAACTATGCCCATAGGAGAGTAGGAGATTTCACTTGCTGGGCGTTTTACAGTGCGTCGATCAGCGCTGTAAAACGCCCAGGTGTGAACCAGGCCAAAGTCCCTGTTCACAGTGAGTGGTTTATTGCGCGTATTTCCACTCCAAAATTGTGCATATTTCCGCGTGATATCGCTCTATGTAATTAGTCCAATGCATTTCAATGGAGCTTTTCACATCTTACAGCTCAATGTTGCCTGTAGCTCATCGCTGTGGCTTGTCGCTTGTACATGACCCTTTTTTGCGTGGATGTTGCGCGATTTTGCTCATGATTGCTTTAGCCCAATATGACATATCGCGCATATGACAATCGCGTGGAAAAACGTGCGAGATCCATGTCGCTCAGTATGAATGGGAGCTAAGATGTGAACAGCTCCATTGAAATGCATTGGACTAACTACATAGAGCGATATCGCACAGAAATCGCACAGGTGTTTTGTTATGGTTTATATGCAGTAATTATCATAGCTTTTAATTGCAAAGCAAGAGTTAATTCGGTTTGTGGCTTTTAATTAAAGTTCAATTTGTTATATTCAGTACTGAGTATTGTATGTAATTATAATTAAACCAATAATAACGGGGTGTGGCCATTTGAATCTAAATTTTATGTTGTGTTTAGGTGCCCATACACCTAACGATTGTCGTACGAAACTTTTCGTTCGACAAATAATCGATCGTACGACCGCCGGCCGAGTGTCCCACCTTGTTTCGACTAGCTATTCGGAGGACTATCGAAACTACCTCCGTATGCCGGAGGAAGCATACAGAACACTGCTGAGTCTGGTCACCCCCCTAATCCGTAAGGGTGACACCGTGCTGCGCCAAGCCATACCCCCCGACCAACGCCTGATAGCCACCCTCCGATTCCTGGCAACTGGTCGCAGCCTGGAAGATTTGAAGTTTTCCACTGGGATATCAGCACAGGCACTTGGCCGTATCATACCTGAGACATGTGCTGCAATCAACAATGTCTTACAAGAAGAATATTTCAAGGTAATTTCTTTATTATAAACATGTCTGACAGCAAATGCATAGAGTATAACTGTCAAGAACTACACACAAGAACAGTATTCTGAAACATTTTAATGTAACAATGCTAGTGACGCAAAGTTAGAGGTTGGTGTATGTATTGGGGCCCACCCACCCCTGTGAATCAGTATCCTGTGCAGGAACAGCACCCCAAAATCTTGGCTCCTGCATATGACTACGGTCCCCATGTGCTGATTCTTCCGGCCCCCGTACATACTGAGTGGCCAAATGTCCTACCTGCTTGTGTTGCAGTTGGGGAGAGTGTAGTTGCATGCATTCCGGTGCAGCTGTCTGCTGATACCAGTTTGTAATTTGGTTAAGGGTTTGGGTTCCAACATCAAATGTCAGGCACGCATTACCTATTTGAACCCCTGTATGGTTGCCCTTGGCGCAAATGGTGTGTGTGGGACCCAGAAGACCATTTTGGCCATGATGCATGATGTGGAGCACCACATCATGCATGTCTGTGCGTATTGGCGTTGATGCTCCTCCATGCTTCTCCTTTTCAGTGCTGCTACTTGAAAGAACAGAGCACTTTCATCTGGCTGTTTATCAAGTGCTGCAGATGCCTTTCTAAGGAATTCATCAACAGCATGGTCTGTTGCTGGCCTCTTTCGTGGCCTACGGCCAGATGCTGCAGCTGCAGAGGGTCCTGGCTGTGCCTCACAATGTCTTCCAAACAAACACTTTCCTGTTCAATGTGAAATCAAATACATTGTCAACATACACCATGTGTTTCAATATGTTGCAGGTCTAATGTATTGTCTATTTCAGTTTACTACAGATGCTGCAGGTTGGAAGGCCATTGATGGCAAGCATATACGCATCACCCCACCTGCTAA